>NC_083602.1:28892430-29196032 GCF_029168945.1 Cannabis sativa | reverse complement strand
GATCCAAATAGAGTCTCAATTTCAAAAAGCACATTGTGACATTGTCTCTTTAACTTAAGACAAGTCTTCCTTCTAAAGGAGAAGAAAGGTTGTTACTCATTGTAACCTAAAAAAAGGTGTTGCAGAAAGCAAAAGAGCAAACAAATAGAGCAAGAAAAAAGCGAATGCCCCCCAAAAAAAAAAAAGAGCGAGCAAATAGCAAATAGAGCAAGGAAAAAAAAATCAAACGCTTGAAAAAAAAATAATAATAAGCAAAGCAAAAAGTTAAAGCTTGATAAAATAGAGCACTGCAGAAAGCTAAAGCTCGAAAAAGAAATTGAGGAAAGGAAAGAGCTAATTCTCAAGAAAAAAATTGGGCAAAGAAAAAAAGAAAGCCCAACAAAAAAGAGGCAAAAGCTCAAAGAAAAGGAGAGTAGCAACGAGCTTAAAGTTGGAAGCAGAAAGCGAGAACTAAAGACAAAAAGTCAAGACGCAAAGCAAAGAAACTAAAATGTGTTTGGAAAAATATCTCAAAGCACAAAGCTTAAGCATGGAGTAAAGAAGCACAAATGCACAAAGTGTTACTTTGAACTACGAAAGGCTTGATCCCAATCTGGGTACGTAGGCAATCTAAATAGATAATAGATGCAGCCACCAATTAATGAAAATCTCAAATTGCTCTCCCTAAGTTTAAAGACAAATATGCAAAGTATTTGTCCTTTCAAACTAAGAGTGGTGGAATAAGAAATCTATTAAAGGGGAGAAAGTTCAAAGTTACTCGAGCATCACACATGTCCATATGAATTACCACGAGCATGCTCGAGGGGCATCTGTTGAACTGTTTTTTTTATTATTAATTATAAAAAAAATAATAACGATAATAAAGAGAATGGCTCGTTCAGCAACATAAAAAAAAAGAAAAAAAATATTATTAATTAATAATATTTTCCCACGTTTCTCTCCACTAATTTTGAACTGCCCACTACTCACCTATCCATTCTCTGATCAATATATTATACAAAAGAGTATAAAAAAATTAGACAAAAAAAGGAGGAGGAGAAGGAGAGAGAAGAAAACTCTGCCAAAATTTACAGAGAAACAGTACGATATATTTTCATCTTCAAGAAAATTATAAAGGGGTAAGCATTAGGGTTCTCGCTTATCTTCTTAACATACGATTCACGGGGAGATAAAGAAATACATCGAACCGATCGCTCGCGTGTCCGCCTTACATTCAAAGGAAGATGAAAAAGACATATTCTATAATAACAATAATTACATATTATATATAACAACAATGATATCATATCCAACGGATCCTATATTTATTTAAATATAAACAAAAAAATTCTATTTCTTAATTTGAAATCATTTTTGATCCGAACAAAATAGAATTAATATTTTCGGGACAAGGAATAAAAAAATCATGGATAAATGCAAGCGAATCTTTTTTAAATCCAAGCGATCTTTTCGTAGGCGTTTGCCCTCGATACAATCGGGGGATCGAATTGATTATAGAAACATGAGTTTAATTAGTCGATTTATTAGTGAATAGGGAAAGATATTATCTAGACGGGTGAATAGATTGACCTTAAAACAACAACGATTAATTACTATTGCTATAAAATAAGCTCGTATTTTATCTTCATTACCTTTTCTTGATAATGAGAAACAATTTGAAAGAAGCGAGTCGACTCCTAGACCTACCGGTCTTAGAACTAAAAATAAATAGGCTTTCTCTTCAATTTCAATTGAATAAAAAAAACCAATCTGAACTCAAATGCGAATTGACCTTTTGTTCAAACAATATCAAAATTAAGATTTGATTGTAGTGTCGTAAGAAAAAAAAGAATTGGGGAAGAAGAATAAATCTTTTTTTATTGAACGTATTTGTTCAGTGTGATGACTTTATCAAATTCTATCCTATTTTTTTTTATCATACTAATTTCTACTCTACCTTCCTGGAGTTCATTCGCCAGAGAACTCCGTTTAAAATATTCCAATGGATTTCGTTCAATTTCCTTCTTTTAAGATCTCATTGAAAATCATATAAAGACAATTTCTATTTAATATAGCTATTTGTGCAAGTATTTTACGATTAAGAAGCAACTGCTTCTTGTACATATTGTGTATAAATCTACTATAACTGTAGTATACCTTATAGTCTCGTATTACTGCATTTAGCCGAGTGATCCACAAACGACGAAAATAACTCTTTTGCTTACCTCTATCCTGATGAGCTGAAACCAAAGCTCTTATTTTTTGTTGATTAATAGTATGAGTAAGTCTTGATGAGCCCCTCGAAAGCTTGATGCAAATAAATGAATTTTTGTTCTACGTATTCGAGCTATATAACCTCGTTTAATTCTAGTCATTGACTAAATGAAACTTTCATGAATAACTAATTGATTTCTTTTCTTTAAGTTATTGTCCTTCCCTTTTCTAGTCTATTAATAAGAAAATAAATTCTTCCAATGTATAAAATAAAAATTCAAATGGCCTTTGTTACTATAACCTTCCCAACCACGATTTTTTTTTTTCTAGACCTCTCACCTAGAAATAAAAAATTGTATTGATACTATAAAACATAGTAACTAAACAAGTAGTAAATATAATAAACAGGTATAGTGGGTTCTATCGTTTCTATGGTTACTTCTTAAATGGTAAGGTCCTCTCTATACACCGGAGCCTCTTCCCTCATTTAATCAATGTTATTGTTAACTTGTACAGTTCACACTCTTTGGCTCTACCCATAATTATCCAATAATAGGTCTTTCACAGCGAGACCCACCCATACAGTAACGGTATTTAATTATATTATAAAGATTACTGAGTAGCTAACCCTGTTAGTCCGTTCTTGCAAGAGTCAAGAGTAAAGGCAGAATATTTCTGCTTTTTAAATAGGATTTCCCTGCTTAATGAATACCATTTGTTACCAATGGGAAATTCTTTCTCATCTTAAATGAAAAATAAAAGTGATTGGATTTGTACAATTAGCAACCATAAATTAATTTGATACCACAATAAAAGGATATGATAGATCTTTTTTAGGTTTTTAGATATTTTTATTTTTCGATTTGATAATGAATGGTGTTTTTCCATTCTATCCTATTCACTCTTATTGATCACTGATACTGAATCAATTGTTTTCTTTCTTTTGGCCTAATCCATGATCTGAACGAGTCGCACATATACCCTAGTACATGTTCCTCGTCGTTGAGGACACCCCCGAAGAGCAGGAGATTTCGTGACATTTTTGATTGGTTGTCTTGTCTTTCTAATAAGTTGTTGAATAGTTTGCATGTTGAATCGAAAAAGAAATATTTATTGGTTCTACCTCTTATTTTTTTATGAAGAAAATAAATCTTTTTATCGAAGGATTAGAAAAAAATGGGTCCGGACCTCCTGCGGGAATGATTTGGAAGATCTAAAACTAAAAATAATGGTATTTGCTAGCAACAACATAATGGAGGCAGTTAATCAATATAGATTGATCCGAAATCTGATTCAAATCCAATATAGCACCTATGGGTACATAAGAAATGTATTGAATGGATTCTTTTAATGAATAGATCCGATCGCAACTTTGAATATGTAATTCAAAGGGATCAAATAGGAAACGATACTCTGAATCATAGAACTATAATGATATATATGATCAACCAATATTTCTCAAATTTGAAAAAGAGTCAGAAGAAAGGGTTCGATCCTCTTATTTTTATTTCTCGAACCGAGAGATCCATGAATTGGGATCCTAATGCATATAGATACAAAAGGTCCAATGGGAGCAAGAATTTACAGGAACCTTTGGAACATTTCATTTCTGAGCAGAAGAGCCGTTTTCATTTTCAAGTAGTGTTCGATCGATTACGTATTAATCAATATTCGATTGATTGGTCTGATTTTTCTAAGTCACTTCCTTTCTTTTTGTCCAAGTTACTTCTTTTTTTGTCCAAGTTTCTTCTCTTTTTGTCAAACTCACTTCCTTTTTTCTTTGTGAGTTTCGGGAATATCCCCATTCATAGGTCCGAGATCCACATTTATGAATTGAAAGGTCCG
Source organism: Cannabis sativa (assembly GCF_029168945.1). Taxonomy (NCBI): domain Eukaryota; kingdom Viridiplantae; phylum Streptophyta; class Magnoliopsida; order Rosales; family Cannabaceae; genus Cannabis; species Cannabis sativa. The sequence continues at coordinate 29,191,994 of NC_083602.1, read as the reverse complement.
AATGATCAACTCTGCCATCAGTTGTTAGAATCAATAGGCCTTCAAATCGTTCATTTAAAAAAATGGAAACCCTTTTTATTGGATGATCATGATACTTCCCAAAAATCGAAATTCTTGATCAATGGAGGAACAATATCACTATTTTTGTTCAATAAGATACCAAAGTGGATGATTGACTCATTCCATACTATAAATAATTATACCCAAGTATGGATCATATTTTGGCAGAGCGAAGCCAAATACTCTCTATTTATTATTTCTATTTATAATTTCTATATATTTGTATGTACAACTTTAGTTTAGTACATTTTTTTATTCAATTTCAACGATTTCTATAATTAATATAATGTACTATAATACATAGTATTAGGGTTCTCACTTATCTTCTTTTCTTCTCTTATAAATTTTCTTATTTTTTTCTTTGGTCTACTTTGATCTAGGCTCTTTTAGTCACAAAAGATCTTCAAAAGTGAGATATAATCAAAGAAAAAATAAGAGAATTTGATGTCTCCATGTCTGTCAAATTCTTCATAAAAGTATGAGTCTATTTTATTTTTTAATAAATAAAAGTATATTTCATTTATTCTTTTTCACTCACATAAAACTCATTTCTACCACAAAATTAAGAAACTCACAAATTTGTTCTTATGTTGGTATCTTTTAATATTTTGTTAACCAACAAGTTAGAAAACAAAATAATTAAATGTTCTAGTTATAAGAGCTAATCAAAATTAAAATTATTAATTTCGTTGATAATAATCGAGCTATTTTTTTTAGTATCTACTTATCCTTATATTTGTTAATAGATTTAAAAAGAAACAAAATTATATCCTTTAAAAGGTTATATATATTATATATAAGAAAAATTACAGCATAAATCTCCAAAAATTGATTTTTGATACAGATAACTTTTCAGCCTTAAAAATTAACAGTTGTAGTTCCTAACCAGGTGAGCTCGTACCTACGCTCACATTGTCATCCATTAAAGAACCAAAAGATTCTATTATCCAATGAGTTCTCATGTGGTGCTTGTTCTTAAGAAAAAATAATCATTAAGCTATCACCATTAAAAGTTGGAAGTGAATCCCCTGGATTTGTTGAACGAATTTAGGGCAACATATGTAGGCCAATTTGCCCACCATGTGGACCATTTAGATATTTTATGGTATTGATGGAGATGCATCAACTAGATAGTCACATGTTTATTTATTATTTACTCGTAATGTAGCATTTGCAAGATTGCTTGCTCAAATAATCTAACTACGAGCATAATTCCTAGACTATGCAATCCAGACAATCTGTCATGATAATGCTGGTGAATTTATATCATAGGCTTTTAATAATTATTGTATGTCAATAGGGGTAAATGTAGATTATCCGATAAATGTAGATTATCCTGTTGCTCATGTACATACCCAAAATGGTCTAGCGAAATCATTCATTAAATGCCTCCAGTTAATTGCAAGACCATTACTTATGAGAACAAAACTTTCGGTTTCAGTTTGGGGACATGCTATTTTACATGCTGCGACACTTGTACGTATTAGGCCAACATCAAATCTCAAATTCTTCCTATTATAATTGGCTTTTGGTCAGGAGCTAAATATTTCCTATATGAGAATCTTTGGTTGTACAGTATATGTTCCAATTGCTCCACCACAACAAACAAAGATGGGTCCTCAAAGGAGGCTGGGAATATATGTTGGGTATGAATCTCCATCTATCATTAAATATCTCAAACCCATAACTGGAGATATATTTATGGCATGTTTTGCTGATTGTCATTTTGATGAGACAGGTTTTTCAACTTTAAGGGGAGGGAAAAAGAAATAGTTGGAAAAGGAAATTATACGGAATGTACAATCATTATCTCAATTTGATCCTCGTACATCAATGTGAACATGAAGTTCAAAATTCATTTGCAAAATATTTCAAATCAATTACCAGATGCATTCACTAACCCAAAGAAAATTACAAATTCACACATTCCAGCTGAAAATGCTCCAATTTGAATTGAAGTCTCAGAAGGACAATAAGCTAATGATTTTAAAGAATGCTTGAAATGTGGTAGACCAATCGATTCCAAAGATAAAAATCCTTGAAAAAGAAAAGGAACAAATAACCAAGATGACTCTAATGAAGAGGCTAACATTTTTGAGGAAGATGTTGACATAAAAAAATCTCTTGAAGAGATTCAGATACCTGAAAATATTAAAAATAATGAGATCTCAATAAATTATGTCAATACTGGAAAAGAATGGGACCGATTCGAAGTAATTGTCGACAATTTTTTTGCTTATAATGTAGCGCTAGAAATTATAAATGAAAACGAGGATCTTGAACCTAAATCTATCAAAGAATGTCAAAATAGAAAAGATTGGCCAAAATAGAAAGAAGCAATTCAAGCAGAATTGAATTCACTTACTAAACACAAAGTATTTAGACTTATAGTCCAAACACCTAAAGGTGTGAAACCCGTTGGATGCAAATGGGTATGTGTACGTAAAAAAAATGAGAAAAATGAAGTTATGGGATACAAAGCAAGACTCGTAGCACAAGATTTTTTTTAAAGACCAGGTATTGATTATGAAGAGACATATTTTCTTGTGGTGGATGCAAAAACATTAAGATATTTTATTAGCCTGGTTGTGAGTAAAAAATTACTCGATATGTGATTAATGATATAGTCATAGCTTATTTATATGGATCACTAAATAGTGATATTTACATGAAGATTCTTGAATGATGTAAGATACCTAATGCATATAATTCAAGCAATCAAGAAATATGTTCATTTAAATTACAAAGATCATTGTATGGATTAAAACAATCAAGAAGCATGTGGTACAATCGACTTAGTGAATATTTTTTTTTTGATAAATCAGTGAGTTGTATTGCATAAAACCAATCATTTGTACATCCTAAAGGCACCTCAAGTAGAGGCCCCAAAATTCTCTCTATTTACAAATCTGAAATTCCCATACTGATATGCACAATTTCTTTTACAAGGATTGGATCCATTCTTTATCGTGGCTGCTTATTTTCTGAGGTTGACACATTGTTAATCTCATCTTCAACTTCCCTTCTATCTCTTCATTTACTCGACCTATTACTGCCAGTCCACCTTTCAAAATCCCAGCATTTCTTGCTGTCCACAGATGGTAAACCAGAGAGGCTGTTGCAGCAGCCAATATTTGCTTCTTACCGTTGCTTATTTTCGATTTCCCGATCCACCTGATGATGTGAGACAAGCTTTCACTTCTTATTTTCCATCCCAGCCAATCCTTAAGGTTGTTGAGGCATTCCCCTGCAAATTTACATTCAAAAAACAGGTGTCGAGCTGTTTCTTTCCCATCCTGGCACAAGCAGCAACCCTCATCAGTCTGCATTCCCATTCTAACCAGTCTATCTTTTGTCTTTAGCCTACCATGCATTGCTAACCATAGAATAAAGAAATGTTTAGGTAAGTTTAGACGTGCCCAAACCTCCTTACTCCAGTATATTTTGGTCAGTGAGGGAGTTAGAATTCTATAACCAGCTATTATAGAGAATTTGTGTGCTGTAAAGTCTCTTGTGTCTATCAAACTCCTCACTTGATCCTTTAGAGCCACTAACTTCTTCCAATACCAACTAGCATGTATAGAAGGAGTGTGGCTCCACCAATCTCCTTTCTTCAAATACACACTATGAATCCACTGCATCCATAAAGACTCCTTGTTATTCGCAATTGCCCAAACATATTTATGTTGGAAATTATTTTACCAGGATCTAGATTTACTAACAAGTATGTTGGATTAACAACCTAATATGAATTCTAAAACAATGAAAATAAACACATATAAAGTTAGAAAACCTTACAGTGGGTGCAGCGGAATAATATGACTCCTTCCGTTCAGATCTCTAGCCCTTGATTCCTTTCTGTAGCAGAGCATCACCAAGATCTGAACCTGGATCTTCTTTTCTCCTTCTTTGATGCAAAAATTCCATAGTCTTACATACTATGATTGAGATACCACTTGATGTGTGTGGGCACTACTCATCTCACAAGGATTTCGAAATTTTCTCTCTTTTTCTCTCTTGAATTTCGTGGCTTATCATGCATACAAGAGAAGAGAACAAGGTTGCTTTATATAGGGAGAAGGGAGAGCACAACTTTCCAAATAAAACAGTTTCCTTAATTACTGTGTAATCAATTAACTGCCTTATTTAGTGTGATCAACCACTTTCCTATTTTTGCTAGGCTTTGATTAGCAATTACATGGCAATTAAAATTGAAAATAATAATTGGGAAACACACAAAGAGGTGCCGGCCATAGGGTGATATGGGCCTCACTTGGATTTTGCAGTTTCCTCAATTTTATTTCAATTTCTCCAAAAATACCATTTTTCCAATTCTAATCATTTAAATGCCAAAACTAATTATTTAATAACTAAAATAGATTATTAAATAATATTTTCATTTAAAATAATTATTAATTAGACATACAAAGTTTCTTAATTAATAATTAAACCTAGAAACCCTTTTCTTTACAATTTCATCCTTAAATTGTGAGAATTCATAAAGTAGACATAGTCTAACTTTTAGAATTATAATTGATTAATTAAAATCAATTAACTGAGTCTTACAAGCAGTATTGTCTCAACTAGTATGGGGACCATGGGTCTATATAACCGAGCTTCCAATAAGTCGAACCGAATTTACCAAGTAAATTCCCTAACTTATTAATTCCTCATTGAATCCACACTTAGAACTTGGAATTGCACTCTCAGTCATATAGAAACGCTCTATATGTTCCACGATATAGACACGTCATTAGTTATCCATTGTTATAACCCTAATGTGATCAATGATCCTCTATATAGATGATTTACACTGTACAGGGATTAAATTACCGTCACACCCTACAATGTATTTTATCCTTAAAACACTTAACCCTGTATAAATGATATTTCACCTAAGTGAAATGAGATCTCCACCATTTATCTTCGTTTGGTTAAGCTCGAAGGAAATCATCCTTTACTTCTATTTGCCAAATAGAAGCTATAGATTCCATATTTATGTTAGCGCTCCCACTCAATTGCACTACCGTGTTCCCAAAATGTATGTATTGCCCTGACCATAAATTAGGCTTAACTAACAAATCAAAGAACACGAATAACACTCTTGAGATTGAGCCTAACCATATCAGGATTTCGATCATGTGATCTAGGATCAACAGGTGATATTGAATTGAATAGATATTACGGTAAATTTTAACATATCTAATCAAAGTTCAATATCAGTCCCTTCCGATGTATACTCCATACATCCGATACTGGTAAACTTTGCCAATGTCCTGGAAACACTACTAGAAAATTGGGTTTTAGTGACACACATTGAGTAACTTTAAAAGTGTATAGTGACACTTCAACGCGCGTCACTAATGAAGGTGACTGGAAAGATACCTATCGCTGATTATACCATGTCAGTCTAAATCCAGTGTTCTGACAAATCAGGGAATAAACTTTTGAACATATGATTAAGATTATATTCCACTGTGATGACAACACTATAATCTTTAACCAACCCATATGTTCTGGACTTAAAAAGAATTCATACATTATATACATATAATCATGAAATATATCATGTGAACCATGCAACATAAAATGTTATTTCTGATCTTTATTAATAAGTAAATCTGATTATATGAAATGAGTTTTATTTAGGGCATAAAACCCAACAAACTCCCACTTGCTCTAATATAAAACAAAAAATGCATTTCAAATAATCATTAACACCTTGATATACCAATCAAGTGTAATAGTAGTAAACTCCTCGTAATAGGATCTGACAGGTTGAATTAAACACAACCTCTTCTCCACTATTACTCTTCCTTAATCACAAAATCCTTGATAATGTGAAATTCCTCTCTATATGTCTACTCTCTTGGGATACTGGATTCTATACTTTTGGGCAACTACTTCTTGGTTATTCAGGAAGTAACCCTAGTAGTTAAGGCAATTTGGTACAGTGCCACAAATGTATAGAACTTTCCTTAGACTGAATAAGTATCTTTCCTGCAACTTTTAACATTCAGTCTCTCTCTAGTAGACCAAGAAATTTCAGATAGGTTTTTGCACTTCTCCAAAATCACTACTCTTCCCCCAAAGTAATCACCATCTTATCAGCAGACTTTCTAGCACACAGGCAAGTCTCGAAATCTGATGTGGTGTAGTCTAAGAGTTTCAAACACACACCCTTATTGACTAACATATAGTTCCTCTTCTTAATCTTAAGATTTACTTGATTGTCTTCCAATGTTCTTCTCCTGGATTATTCTGACACTTACTCATTACTCCCACTCAACAGCAGGTGTCTGGTCTAAGGCATACTAAAGCATATCTGAGACCTCTCACTGTTGACTTAAGAAATTATTTCATGGCTTTATCTTCTCTGGAATAGGTGAGACTTTTCCTTAGATAAATAAAATCTATGCTTAGAAGTTTTGAAGCTTCTATAGATTGCCATTGGAAAGAAAATGCTCCAGCATCTCATGCTTGCATTAGAGTAAGTAATTACCAGGTATACCACAAGCCATAGGTTTAGATAAACTCAAACCTATGATACTAGGAATAGGAAGTTTTGTTAAGTCCATTGAATAGACTCATGAACGAAAATTTCCTTTCATGTCCTTGTAATAGAAAACTTTAGGTTACTCCATGTGAATGGATCAAACCATAGTTCTATTGGCTTTCTTCTTAGTTTCTTATCTTGACAATCCATTACTTGTTTAAACTCACAATGGATTTTAATCACTAGTGTCTTCCAAGTTATAAGAAGGTGAGTTCCTAGAAACTCTCCCACTACAACAAGGTACCGTGAACTATGTCAAAGAAAACTAAATGGTATAGACCTCTTCAGTTGTGTTAAGACAACAGAGGCAGTGGGATCATCTTGTAAAATAAGATGATAGAACACTTTTGAAATCAAGAAAAAAAAATATCTCATTTATTTGCTACTTTATTTTCAGACTTAGTCATTTTCTTAGAAAAGCAGTATTTGTTTAAACAAACACTTTCTTATCTAATGACTATGAGATGCTCCACCCCTAATCACTTAGAATAGCTAACAAACATGCAAACCAGGGTTAGCAGTTCTAGCTTTTCTTAAGATTTCGATTAGGTCATCCATGAATCTAGTAATGATTTACATTAAGTATACAACCATTGCATCATTCTAAAATTTTATTTCCATAGAAGGATTTAGGCAACGACTAGAAACTAATCATCAATATGCAACTCGAATTTCTGGGGAGGTAAGTTTGGATATTATTCAAAATCAAATTAATGATCTTTGAACTGCATATCTACTAACTTTTTCTCCACCCCTATCAGTTCGCAAGATCTTTAACCACTTACCTTCACCATTGCTAGAAATTCATGAAATTTTTCAAACATTTCAAATTTCTTTTGCATAAGGTAAAATCTAGAGTGATCGTTTTAAGAATACAACGAAAACTCATATCCACCCCTGAATGTACATCCATCTGCGAATGAGATGAAATTACTTTCAGTGGATATAGGCATATTAACTCTTTGCAGAGAATGATCTTGTCAAAACCACTATGAACAAGATACAAATGGCTTAGATTTATAAAATTTGTGGTTGTATCTTTTGATTACTTCAGTTTAGTTACATCAAAGAGTTCTTAGAATAGTGCAAGTGGATCCTGGTCACAGAATACTAAACTCATACAGTTTAAATCCATTGAAAGAAAATGGTTATGAAACACTTGTGAAAGTGTAACTGTATAATTAGTAACTCTTTCTTGGACCACCACTACTAATCTAACTCTATGATTTTCCTATACAAGTAAGAGATATCTAAGATTGAGGATTTATATCATTTAGGGATAGAATTCCGGGAATATAATCATATGCGTCATCTAATTTCTTAAGAGAAAATAAGACTTTATATGATTTATAGACCATTCATCCAATGATATGTCATTGAGCTAATTCGAAATGAATAAGCTAAGAGGAATTAGGATAATTTCGTTTTAAATAAGAATCCAACGATGCTCCGATTAACGAGAGTCAAAGTAATCTTATTTATACAATCTTCTTGTTTCATATTGTAAAACACTAGTCTAAGGTGTCATCAATTGATGAACAGCTAGATGTTGCATATACAATATTTATCTTTCGAGATCTAACACTATTATGTTAGTCTAATGGTGAAAATCCATTAGGGATTTATCTCATTAGAAAAACAAATCAAGTTAGACCAACAATGAAGATTCAAAATTAAACTACAATTTAATATCAGAAAATAACATGGTTCAATACAAATTCATACACAATTCAGAAATTATAAAGCACATAGCAAGTAGGAATGACAAGTGAAAATACTAAAACATACAATCCTAAATAATTTCCAAGGTTTTCAACAAACTGATATCAGTGTCCCGTTTAGGCGAGAGTCAAAGCTACCATTCATTGAACAGAGTTGTCAGCTCATCTAAAATGTCAAACATTCTAGCAACCTTTTATTCGATCAAGATGTGAATTCGCGTTGTCCCGTTTAGGCGAGAGTCAAGGCTATTCTATCTTATGAGCTTCCACCATTCTTTCATATTCTTGCAAGTCTTATATAGTCGCCACCATTAGGGTGATCATAAACTATATAAAAAAAAACTTACAAGATTACTTATATTTCGAGATTAAACGGTGCTAACTTGCTAATGAACGTTCCTCCATTAGGGAGGATTACTCACTAAAACAATAGCTATGTAAAACCAACAATGGAGATCGAATATCCTTATAACAAAAAGCTCATTATTTAATGAAGGGTTGTATTTTCTTCTAATATTTATTTTAATTTATTTATTTTAAATATATATTTATTTAATTAAAATTTCCAATTTAGAATGAAAAATTCCAAATATAAATTTTAATTTAATATTTATAAATTATACTTAGATGGATATGAAAATAACGTGAATTATTTCCATCTTAGTAATAATTTCCATAAATATTTAGAAAATTATTCAATTTAAGTTGTTTCAAAATTAATTTAAATTAATTTACAACTCAAATTTAATTTTCTATAAATATATATTGCATTTCGAAAATGCTTTAAAATAAAATAAAAATAAATCCTGAAAAATTACCTTAATTTTATGTTGTCCCAAAATTAATTAAAAATTAATTTTCAACAAAAAATATAATTTTCCTATTTAATTAAATATCTAAGAAAAATTTCAAATATTTAAGTATCATGATTAAAAAATCAACTTAAATATTAATTTTCTATTTAATTAAATACACTAGAAAAATACTTCAAGCAAAACAGATAATATCTATCTAGACTTTCATGGACTAATTAATCCAATTTCTAATTATAATATATTTTAGTTCATTTATTTTATTAACCATTAAATGAAAAAATCAATGATTTAAGTTGGTCCAAAATTAAATAAATAATTTTCAACTTTAATCTATTTTTCAAATAAAATTCGAAATTTCTGCATTAAAGAAATGTAATTTCGAAATTTTGGGAAATGATTAATAAAATAAAATAAAATATATTCTGAAAATTATTCAAACTTAAGTTATTCTGAAATAAAATTCCAAACTTAAAATAATTTTCAACTTTAATTAAATAACATGAATATAACAATATTAAAGTATCATGATGAAAATCAACTTAGATATTGAAATTTTCAATTTAATTAAATGTATTAAATTCAAGAAATAAATAATTAAGTAAAGAGGAAACTTAATTATTAGTTCTAGTTTAATACTAAGAAAATATTCTAAACTTAGATTGTACCAAAATTAATTATGAGACAATTAATTTCACAATCAATTATATTTTCCTATTTAATATTAGAAATAATAACTAGTACTAGAAATAACTATCTAGAATATATCATTGACTAAGTGTTTTTCTAAAATTAACTTTAAAATATTACATGAAAAATAAATTTCATATATTTTGAAAGTTAATTATGTTGCTAATTCAATTTTAATTAGGTTAGACTAATATAATTAACCTAATACAATTATTTAAATAAGGCAAATGGGCCTTCACAATTGGGGTATTTCATGTGAGGGGGAGCTGGGTTCAGTATGTCGTACCCACTTCTATGGCCCCCAACTCTCACACAAGGCCCAAAAGAGAGGAATTTAACCTTAAAATAAACAATTGTTATTCATTGAATAAGTCCAAATCTAATTGGACCTAAATAAATTTCCTTATGTCAAAATTTATTTTAGCAACCTAGTCCATTTACTTAGTAAAAACTTAAATGGGCTCCCTATATGCATCTAAGCCCAAAAGCAAACATATAGGCTCACACAGGTCAAATTGGATGGGCCCTATCATGTTACTAGGTTTACACAGATGAAAGAAGTACAAAATTTACCTGTTACAAATTATTTATAAGATCTATCGTCAATTGGACTATGATTAAAATCAGATCATTGGATCATGATCTGTCAACAAGTTAATCATAGCAATTTAGATCAGATAAATAATAGGTTTGTTAAAAAACAAGTTTTTGAATAAACGATAAAATAAACAAACATTGTCCATGTAACAGATGTGAAATAAGATATTAATATAATTAAATTATTATTCTTAAACTAACCAAATAAAGGAAACTAATTTTAAAATATCTAGGTTTATTTGAATCAAATTAAATATCTAATAAGATCAATGATTTGAAAGGAAAGAATCTCCAATATCACTTTCAGATCTTATAATTTAATAAAATAAACCAATTCTAAAATATATTTGGTTAGATAATTATTATTTTAGGAATAAAATAATAATTACCATAATTATATGTCAAAATATCTCAAATTAAGCAATATTCAAATCTCTACAAAAATATCTATGTTATTTAAATATTTAAGATATGATTTATAAATTTCTAATAAGGAAAAAATGATATATATAGAAAAAATATCATTTTTATACTTATAATTTATAAATAATTAAATATTTAACAAAATAACAAATTTTTGAATTTGAAAAAATATTATGGTAAGTATATCTATAAAAATATCTATGTTAATTTCAAATTTATTAATTATTTAATTTGCCATATAAGATAATTTTAATATAATATTTTAAATAAAAAGACAAAGTTATCTTTTAATTTAAAATATCTTAAATATCAAAATATCTAATCTTATAATTAAATAATAAATAAATATTAAAGAACTTAACAAATTTTTAAATCTGACCATAATAGGAAATATTTAAAATTAGAAACATTCCAAAATAGAAATATTTAAAATTTAGAAAAATTCCAAATTGAAAATATTTAAAATTGGAAACATTTCAATTTAGAAATATTTAAAATTGGAAAAATAAATTTTGGGAAACAATCCCATGAAAAAATTGGATTTTTGGGGAAAAAACCTCAAAAATTCGCAATTTGTGGGGAACTGCCAGGATAGGCTGCATGCAGCATCCATGATTTCCAATCTTCCGAAATTCATATTTTTCTCAATTTTTATCGGAATCGAATTCCGTAAAAACGAAAATTGCTCAATTTTTCACAAGGAATCCAAATAAACTATTTTCAAAAATTGAAAAAATATATTTCATGGAGAAATTTCGTACAACACATACATTCATCACATAAGCACATAAACCAACATGAAACCATCCAAATCAACACAGAAACATGCAATCATCGTTTTAATTCATATTACATGAAAGTAAATCATTACCATGGCTCTGGTACCAGTTGTTGGAAATTATTTTACTAGGATCTAGATTTACTAACAAGTATGTTGGATTAACAACCTAATATGAATTCTAAAACAATGAAAATAAACACATATAAAGTTAGAAAACCTTACAGTGGGTGCAGCGGAATAATATGACTCCGTCCGTTCAGATCTCTAGCCCTTGATTCCTTTCTGTAGCAGAGCATCACCAAGATCTGAACCTGGATCTTCTTTTCTCCTTCTTTGATGCAGAAATTCCATAGTCTTACATACTATGATTGAGATACCACTTGATGTGTGTGGGCACTACTCATCTCACAAGGATTTCGAAATTTTCTCTCTTTTTCTCTCTTGAATTTCGTGGCTTATCATGCATACAAGAGAAGAGAACAAGGTTGCTTTATATAGGGAGAAGGGAGAGCACAACTTTCCAAATAAAACAGTTTCCTTAATTACTGTGTAATCAATTAACTGCCTTATTTAGTGTGATCAACCACTTTCCTATTTTTGCTAGGCTTTGATTAGCAATTACATGGCAATTAAAATTAAAAATAATAATTGGGAAACACACAAAGAGGTGTCGGCCATAGGGTGATATGGGCCTCACTTGGATTTTGCAGTTTCCTCAATTTTATTTCAATTTCTCCAAAAATGCCATTTTTCCAATTCTAATCATTTAAATGCCAAAACTAATTATTTAATAACTAAAATAGATTATTAAATAATATTGTCATTTAAAATAATTATTAATTAGACATACAAAGTCTTTTAATTAATAATTAAACCTAGAAACCCTTTTCTTTACAATTTCATCCTTAAACTGTGAGAATTCATAAAGTAGACATAGTCTAACTTTTAGAATTATAATTGATTAATTAAAATCAATTAACTGAGTCTTACAAGCAGTATGGTCTCAACTAGTATGGGGACCATGGGTCTATATAACCGAGCTTCCAATAAGTCGAACCGAATTTACCAAGTAAATTCCCTAACTTATTAATTCCTCATTGAATCCACACTTAGAACTATGAATTGCACTCTCAGTCATATAGAAACGCTCTATATGTTCCACGATATAGACATGTCATTAGATATCCATTGTTATAACCCTAATGTGATCAATGATCCTCTATATAGATGATTTACACTGTACAGGGATTAAATTACCGTCACACCCTACAATGTATTTTATCCTTAAAACACTTAACCCTGTATAAATGATATTTCACCTAAGTGAAATGAGATCTCCACCATTTATCTTCGTTTGGTTAAGCTCGAAGGAAATCATCCTTTACTTCTATTTGCCAAATAGAAGCTATAGATTCCATATTTATGTTAGCGCTCCCACTCAATTGCACTATCGTGTTCCCAAAATGTATGTATTGCCCTGACCATAAATTAGGCTTAACTAACAAATCAAAGAACACGAATAACACTCTTGAGATTGAGCCTAACCATATCAGGATTTTGATCATGTGATCTAGGATCAACAGGTGATATTGAATTGAATAGATATTACAGTAAATTTTAACATATCTAATCAAAGTTCAATATCGGTCCCTTCCGATGTATACTCCATACATCCGATACTGGTAAACTTTGCCAATGTCCTGGAAAGGACATAACACTTTTCTAAGGTGTAAGAATACCTATCGCTGATTATACCATGTCAGTCTAAATCCAGTGTTCTGACAAATCAGGGAATAAACTTTTGAACATATGATTAAGATTATATTCCACTGTGCTGACAACACTATAATCTTTAACCAACCCATATGTTCTGGACTTAAAAAGAATTCATACATTATATACATATAATCATGAAATAAATCATGTGAACCATGCAACATAAAATGTTATTTCTGATCTTTATTAATAAGTAAATTTGATTATATGAAATGAGTTTTATTTAGGGCATAAAACCCAACAATTTACACATAGGTGCTTTGTTCCATTCTTCAACTCTTTGGATACCTAAACCCCCTGCTCATTTTTGAGTGCAAATTGTGTCCCAGTTGATTGCTTCAGCCTCCTGAAACAATGTCTGTCCTTTCCAAAGAAAAGCTCTGCAAACTGCTTCAATGCCTTTAATTATTTTCTTTGGTAAGATAAGAATTTTGCTCCAGTATGCTTGAATCGCCATTAGAACCGAATTGATCAAAACTGTTCTCCCTGCAAAGGACAAGTTCCTCGAACTCCAACACCTAATTCTGGCAGTCATCTTCTCTATCAGTATCTCACATTCTCTTCCTGATATTCTCTTTGCATTGATAGGTATTCCCAAGTAAGTAAAAGGCAAATTCTGTCTTCAAAAACCAGAAAGTTTTAGCAGCCTTTCAACTACAGCTTGTTCCATGTTACTGCAATATATTGCAGTTTTTGTGGGACTTGGTTGTAATCTTGAGGTGACAAAAAAGAGTTTCAGAGCTTGTAGCAAGTACCTGACTCTTCCCTCATCCCCTTTGCTAAATAATATTACATCATCTGCAAAAGCAAGGTGGTTCAACTTGAGCTCTAAACATCTATCATGAAAACAAAAGTCATCCTTGTCCACAACTTTCCCCAGCAGTTTAGATAGATACTCCATTCCTATTACAAATAGTAATGGAGATATAAGATCGCCTTGTCTTAAGCCTCTTTTAGATTCAAAGAAACCATGGAGAGTTCCATTGAACATCAGAGAGAACCTAGGTGTTGAGATACATTGCATGATCAGTTTGACAAAGGGAGTTGGAATTTGAAGTCCATGAAGCATCTCCTCTATAAATTGCCACTCCACTGTATCATATGCCTTTGGAATATCCAACTTAATCACACATCCTGGTTTGTTGGATTTCCTACCATAATGCCTGATCAAATCTTGGCCGATCATAATATTGCGCCCAATAAATTTGCCTTCAATGAAGCCCTTGTGAATGAGAAATAATATCAGGTAAAACTAATTTGATTCCAGAACTCAAAAGCTTAGTTGCAATTTTATAAATGACATTGCAACAGGCAATAGGTCTAAAATCTTTAACAGTATTAGGAAATTTTACCTTAGGCACCAATGTAATCATAGTTGAGTTAATTTCCTTAAGAATCTTTCCATTCTCAAGGAAAGAAGAGCCATCTTGGAAAATGGTGTCCCCAATGGTTTCCCAGATATCTTGGAAAAAATAACTAGAGTAACCATTAGGGCCAGGAGACTTTGATCCAGGGATGTCAAAAACAGCTTTCTTCACCTCGTTTAATGTGATTTTCCTCATAAGCAGCTCTGAGTGTTCCTGAGATACCATAGGATCCCTCCTCAAAATGCCTTTGACCACTGATTTCCTATTTTCCATTTTAGTTCCCAAAAGACTTTTGTAATAACTTAGAAAAGCCTCCTGCACCAGAAACGGGTCATTAACTCTTTCTCCATTTTGTTGCTCAATGGAGAAGATCCTATTTTGCCTCAATCTTTGTTTTATGCTAGCATGAAACAAAGTTGTGTTGTTATCTCCATCATGTATCCATGCCATTTTTGCTTTTTGTTTCAGGAAAGATACATAATCCTGCTGCACTTTTACATATCTTTCCCGAGCCTCCTTCTCTTCATTATGCAGCTCAAAATTCAAGGACTTTGCTGCAATCTGGTCTAGATGTTGTCCAAATTAGCTTTAGCTGTAGTTGTAGCAGCCTGCAAGTCCATGTATCCCTCCTTGTTGATGTCCTTCAATACCCTTTTGAATAATTTCATTCTCGAGACCACCTGAAACATCTTTGAACCCCTATAGGCTGTTTCCATATCTCTTCCAAACTCTTATCATACTTAGAATGAGATTTACACATTCTAAAGTATTTAAAGGGTTTGATCCCACCATTCAAATGAGGATACAAAGTTAGGATCCTAGGAGAATGGTCGAATAATCCCTCACTAAGAAATGTAGCCTCGACATTCTCATAAGCATTCAACCATGTCTGGTTAGTTAAAATCCTATCAATCTTAGAGTAAATTTGATCCTCCCCATGTTTTTTATTTGACCATGTAAAGAAATTCCCACTAAACTTCACATCCTCCAAGTGACACTCGTTCACACAATTAAGAAAATCATCATTAGGATAACTTTTAACCCGATGGCCAATTCTCTCTTCCTTGGAGAGGATCTCATTAAAATCCCCCATCAGACACCACTTCCCATTTGGAGCCAACTCACAAACATCTCTCCACAGATCTCTTCTCTCATTTTGGCTATTTGATGCATATATCACAGTCAAATAACTGTCAAATATACCATCAACAGTTACAATTCTTAGATGCATAAGTTGACTTGTGCATCTAATAATGTCCACTATGAACCTCAAAGGATTCCACGCTATAACAATCTTCCCACCAGCATACCAAGCAATGTTAGAAGAGAAACACCATCCCGCAAAAACATTAGAGTACAAGTTCCCAAGCTTAGGAGCCTTGACTCTTGTCTCAAGGAGGCCAACAAAATTAACCTTTTGGAGAAATAAATTGCTTAATTAGTCCTTCTTTTTGTTGATTGTTGGCTCCTTGGACATTCCAACATAGTAGCTTATCCATTAGAAAGAGAGGGTTCTCCCCCCCTCTTGTATTGCTCTCATTTGGCTGGTTCCCTAGCATTCCCGGTTCACTATCTTGCTGTCCTTCTTGCTTCAGAATCTGAAATGCATTATCTGTTGGGTTTTATGCCCTAAATAAAACTCCATTTCAATGTAATCCATTTTATTCAACATCAATAAAGAAACAGAAGTATTTTTCATTCATTTGTGTATGTTTTGGTTCACCTCATCAATTGCTTGTCTATTTGATTTATAAATTCATCTGAAACCCTTTTCACATACTTGATCATGTTTATTGTGTTGTCAACACTTTGGAAAGTAAACTTGACTATGTAAATAAAGTTTCCTAGATTTATCAGACACAGGGTCTTACTGATATGATAATCTACAACAAGAGTTTACTTGCATTTGGAGAAATGCTATGTTCTTTCCAGAGCATTGGTTAAAGTAAAGCTCAGGTTTGATGCATGGAGTATGCATCGGAAGGGACCGATATTGAACTTTGACTTAGATTTATTAAACTTACCGTAATGTCTATTCAAGTCAATATCGCCTAGTTGATCCTAGATCAAATGATCTTAATCCTGTTATGGTTAGGCTCAATCTCAGGAGGCTATTCGTGTTCTTTGATTTGTTAGTTAAGCCTACTTTTAGGTCAGGGTGATACGTACATTTTGGGAACACGGTAGTGCAATTGAGTAGGAGCGCTAACATAAACATGGAATCTATAGCTTCTATCTGGCGAATAGTAAGTAAAGGATGATCTCCTTCGAGCTTGGCCAAACGAAAATAAATGGTGGAGTACTCATTTCACATAAGCTGAAATATCATTTATACGGGGTTAAGTGTTTTAAGGATAAAATACATAGTAGGGTGTAACGGTAATCTAATCCCTTTACAGTGTAGATCATTCATATAGAGGGTCATTGATTAAATTAGGATTATAACAATGGATAACTAATGATGTGTCTATATGGTGGAACATATAGAGCATTCTATATACTGAGAGTGCAATTCTAAGTTCTATGCGTGGATTCAACGAAGAATTAATAAGTCAGTGAATTTAGGTTATAAATTCTTGATCTGCTTATTGAAGCTCGGTTATATAGACCCATGGTCCCCGCACTAGTTGAGATAATATTGCTTGTAAGACTCATATAATTGGTTTTGATTAATCAATTATAATTATCAAATTAGACTATGTCTATTTGTGAATTTTTCACTAAGTAAGGGCGAAATTGTAAAAAAAGAGTTTTAGGGGCATATATTGTTAATTATGATACTTTGTATGGTTCAATTAATAAATATGATAAATGACAATATTATTTAATAATTATTTATAGTTATTAAATAATTAGAATTGGCATTTAAATGGTTGAATTAGAAAATTGGCGTTTTTGAGAAAATCAGATGCAAAAATGATAAAACTGCAAAATTGCAAAAAGTGATGCCCAATTCCATATTGCCAAGGGCCGACCACTTTTATAGCATTTATCATCTGATATTTTCATTATTTTAATGCCAAATAATTCAAACCTAACCCTAGTGGAATGCTATAAATAGATAGTGAAGGCTTCAGGAAAATTACACTTTTCATTCAGAAAAACCTGAGCCTTCTCTCTCTATACCTGGCCGCCACCTCTCTCTCTCTCTCTCTTCTTCCTTAAGATTTCGAAATACTTAGTGATTCGAGTAGTGCCCACACACATCAAGTGATACCTCAATCATAGTGAGGAAGATCGTGAAGAAAGACTTTCAGCAAGAAGGAGTTTCAACACAAAAGAAGGAGAGAAAGAGATCCAGGTTCAGATCTTGATAATACTCTGCGACAGAAAGGATACAAGGGTTAGAGATCTGAACGGAAGGAGTCATATTATTCCACTGCACCCAATCTAAGGTTTCTAATACTTAATATGTGTTTATTTCATAATCGTTTTAGAAGTTCATATTTAGGGTGTTAATCAACATACTTGAGTAGATCTAAGATCCTGGTAAAATAATTTCCATCATTATCAACTTCTAAAGTTTCTGTGGTAGCAGTTTTATCTGCAGCTTTATACCCTTTTGTCACCTCCATAAACCATCTTTATCTATAATCTTTTGTTTCTGCCTTTGTCTTCCTTCACAATCCATTCCCTTTCCCTTGGTATTCTTCCTACATTCCTCTGTTTTATGGCCTAAGCTGAGCCATGATTACAACTCACAGGTTTCCATTCATATTTTACTCCCACCTGAACATTAAACCCATGTTCATTCTCAAAATCAATGAAACCTGGAAACTGTTGGTCCATCGTAACCTCAATTAGGATTCTAGGACAAGTCAGTCCATCTCTCTCCTTTGTCAGCGAATTCACCATAACCGGGTTACCTATTTGTCCCACATTCTTGAACAATAATCTTTCCCCCCAATATTTCAGATCTAACTCTTCAAGTTGGATCCAAATTGGGACACATTTTACATCTTCCTTCTTGAAATTAACATTGGGATCCCACGGTTTCATTATTAAAGGAATGATATAAAAATGATCTTATTTGCCCATGTATTTTTATAAAAAGTTTAAGTTTGAGTTTGTTATAATTGTTGTTTATGTTGATGATTTGAATATTATTGAAACTCTTAAAAAACTTTTAGAAGCTGTGGAATATCTAAAGAAAGAGTTCGAAATGAAAGATTTAGGAAAAACAAAATCCTGTCTTGGTCTACAAATTGAGCATTTAAGATTATACTGAAAAAATTTTGAGACGGTTTTGTATGGATTAATTTCACCCATTGAGTAGCCCAATGGTGGTTAGATCACTTGATGTGAAAAAAAATCCTTTTCGACCTAGAGAAGAACATGAAGAGCTCCTTGGTCTAAAAGTACCATATCTTAGTGCAATAGGAGCATTGAAGTGTCTTGCTAACTGTACAAGACCTGATATAGCTTTCTCTGTCAATTTGTAAGCAAGATTTAGTTCTGCTCCAACATATAGACATTGGAAAAGGATTACGCACATATTTTGTTATCTCTAGGGTACTATTGATAAAGGATTGTTCTATTCTAATAATTGTGGGTCACAATTTATTGGATACGAAGATGCAAGATATTTATCTGATCCACATAAAGTCAGATCTCAAACTGGCTATTTGTTCACTTGCGATGACACTGTTATATCTTGGCGGTCAACAAAGAAAACTCTGGCGGCTACTTCCTCAAATCATACAGAGATACTTGTAATTCATGAGGCAAGTTAAGAATGTATTTGGTTAAGATCAATGACACAACATATTCAAGGAACATGGTTATTAACATCTAATAAAGAAGTACCAATAATTCTCTGTGAAGATAATGCTGCTTGCATCGCTCAACTTAAAAGAGTGTACATTAAAGGAGATAGAACTAAACACATTTCATCAAAATTCTTCTTTACACACAATTTTCTAGAGTTGGTGATATCAGTGCTCAAAAAATTCGATCAAGTGATAATCTTGTAGACTTATTCACAAAGTCATTACCAACATCAACTTTTGAGAAGATGGTTCACAATATTAGAATGTGTCGATTAAAGGATCTCCATGAATGTCAAAATGAGGGGGAGTAATTTCATACTGCACTCTTTTTTCCTGGACTGAGTTTTGACTGACTGGGTGTTCTTGGCGAGATTTTTAATAAGGCAGTTATTATGGACATCCAATGAGGAGTGTTATAAATATTAATAATTATATGGATGTTCAAATCTTTTATTTATTACCACTAATTGTAATCAATATTCTCTTTTTCTTAATTGCCTTTTTTTTTTTTTAATTTCTTAATATTTGAGTTTTATATGTGTACTAGGTTGATGTTACGTGCAATGCAAGTATAATTATTTTTTTTAATTAGGTTCAATTAGGTGATGTTAAGTGTTTAATTTTTTTTTTAATTTTTGAAATGGGGTTTGACACTTTAATCTTTAAGATTTTTTTTAGCTATTGTTACATTGACGTGTCATTTAAATGTAATTATATATACATATTTTCAAAATTTTTAATTTTTTTTAATTAGGTAACACATCTGATAATGCATATATTGTAATTTACTACATTCTTAACCAAAACTCACATAACTAACTTTGAGTGTGTTTACATATAGGCTGGATTCGTAAATTTAATATAGAATTTTTTATTGCTAAACTTTATAAAAAAATATGGTGTGTGAATCCGTTTACCATAACTATAAAACGGAAAACAATCAATTCCTTATTACAACTATTTCAATTTAAAATATAAAATAAATAATAATAAAATTAAAAATATGATTAAAAATATTTATAATATTTTAAATTTAAATTTCTTTATATAAAATATTTATATAATTTTTTTTTTATTTTAATACAAAGTTCAACCAATAAATTTAAAAATATGATTATAAGGGGCCTTTTTATTTTTACACTTTAAAACAGTTTTTTTTTGTATTTTTACGGAATTTACATAGAAACCCCTATTGCTACTAGTTCTGCAACCTAAATCGCAACCAAAAATCTTATAGAAACCCCTATATTGCAAGCGCTGCAACCACTTTAGAAATCCAAACCGTAAATTAAACAATAAAAAGTTAAAAAAAAGTATATGTAGTAATTCCCCTTAAAAATATCTATAATATTTTAAGTATTTTAAATTTAAATTAATTTTTTTTTATATAAAATATCTATATAATTTTTATTTTTAAATATATATAATAATATTATAAAATTAATAGAAAATATTCTGTTAAGTAATAGGATATTCTATTAAAGTTAACGTAAAACTCAAAAAATTTTGTTAAACTAAGAATTCCGTTACATAGTTACATTTATATAAAATACATAAATAGAAAATTACTCATTAAAATAAAATAATAAAAAAAATTCTCATCTCTTTTCTATTTTATTTTTTTTAAATTATAATATTTTATAATATATATAAGTTTGTATCAAATATTAGCAGATTTTAAGCGTATTATATTATGTAGAAAATGAAATATTTTCCCCTCCCTTGCAAAAAAGGAAAAAAAAAATGTCTCATATTCAACTTAAATCTGTGGGTTTTCTTCTTTTTATTTTATTTTATTTTTTTTATTTTTTTTTTTGTTTGAAATCACTTAAATCTGTGGTTTAATACATACCACTCCTATTTAATTTATGATAGAATAAATATTTGTTTTGTTCCCCATTTTCCACAATTGATTGGTGAAGAAATAATCATGAAATAAGAACCCTATAGCTAGGTAAGGTTAACAATAGATGTGACATAAAATAAAGATAATTACCTTGTCTTTGTATGGAACGACGAGATACAACTATGTAACCTTTTTCATAAATTTTAAGTGGCTCTGGGTATCCTATCATCACATCACAGTTTTCCATTTTTTTGTTGATTTTGGGAAATACATATTGATTATTATTATTCTTATCATTATTATTATTTTTCCTGGAACATATTAATTACTATAGGCATTGTTTGTCCTTATATCCGTCTGTCTATTTATATTTTATGAAAAACTTATAAACCAATAGAATGGTTAACAGTCAGTCTCACACTTAATTCTATTCAAGAAGAAAGAAAGAAAAAAACAATAAAAATATGTGACATTATTAATGGTTTTTTGGGGTTTCTTTTATAAAAAAGGGAAGTATATATGGTTTTATAAAAGTTGTATAAAAACTCATGTTTAACTTTCAGTTGGAAAAATCAATGATACACATCTGATAAAATGTGTTTTCACACCCTTATTTTTTTATTTTTATTTTTATATGTAGGAGAGATTTTTTAGTTTTTTTTTTTTCATGGTAATTATCTATATTATAGTTATTTAAAATTATTTTACATTAAAGTTTTTGTTTTGGCAAGGGAATTTTTTTTTTCTTTATACACTTTAAAACAGTTTTTTTTTTATATATATTTTTATGAAATTCGACATAGATATTTTTATAGTAACTAACGAAGCAACTTAAATCCCAACTAAAATCTACATAGCAACCAATAGAAACTACCGAAAAAACTACTTGAGCAACCCAAACTGTAAATCATTTTTTTGAAAAAATAAAATATAATATATAAAAAAATTTCTCTAAAAACACCACGTTTAAATTATAAAAAAAATATGAATAATTTATTGTGCAGAAAAATATACGTTGTAAATTTTCACGAGTAAGGTTCAAATAGCTTACTCATTAATTTTTTATATTATTTTTATATGTATATTAAGTAATTAATTATTTGAATCTTGGTATTATAAATTATTAAAAATTTCTAAAAACACTTAACTTATAAAATAAGTGATCTTAAATAATTAGAATGTAAATGATTTATAAAAAATAAAATAAAAAAGTATTAGACATTAATAAAATTTGTAGATACCGATACAAAATGTACTAAAATAATATTTTGGAATAATACTTTTGGAAGGATGTACTTTACAGTTATTATTATTATTATTATTATTATTATTATTATTATTATTTTGAATGAATAGAACTAACATTGAAAATGAAAATTAATTAAATAGTTTGAGGTGGGATCCAAAATGAACTCTTCATACAATCACACATGCACATACTAGGTTTCTAAATGTATAATTTTTCCATATGATCTTTAATTAGTAATTATATTATCACTAAGTCATCATCATCATATTATGACTAATTTGATATATAAGCTTTAATTATATCAAACACTACTGCTAGCTAGCTTGACTGAAAATAGATATATTATTAATTCATAATGGCAACAAAAAATAATTAAAACAAATAAAAGTGAGAAAAGATAGAACAATTAAGAAGTACTAGTTCTCTTCATGATTATTCTTACATCTTTTCTATCCCCAAAAATGCCTTGAGTTTCTACAGAATTGGTAAACTTGCCAATTCTATGAGGACAAATAGCATTACTCATCCTACAAATACACAAGGAGATTGAAATCCATTATCAGAAAGTTGTAATTCTGGTCTCCACAAGTAGTGATGATCAATGTTATAAGCTTGCTCATCTTGAAATGGTTCCAGTAAAAGCAGCTGATGATGATCATGATCATCACGATGATGATGAGAAGAAGAAGAAGAATTAGTACTAGTACTTGTAGTATTGCTTGAAATATTCTCAGCCACATGATTAACATCTATGACCGTTGGATCATTATTGTAATCTTCATCATTTTGTTGCAGAAGTACTGGATAATGATCCCCTTGATGAAACCAATTATGACCACCGTCTTTACCAGCGGAAAGAGCATCAAATTCTTCTTCACCACCAAGTTTATCATGATCATACTCATCATGATATTGATGATGATGATGATCTTCTTGATCAATATTGGAATATTGACCAGTGAGTTCTTGAACAATTGTTCTGAACTCTGAAGCGTTTTTAGCTTCAACCATCAAAGGACTCGAAATATACTTTATTTTTATGGGATTTTTCTTAGCTATTTTTTTGTTGTTGGAACTAATAATACTATTACTACTACTACATCTCTGCCTCTTTACTAGAAGCACTGATGATGAGTTTTCCATTTTTTTATATATTGATATTATGCTTTACTATGTATGTAGTTTAGCTAGTCACACATATATATATAATGCCTCCATCATTTTCATGATAGTATATTACGATGAGATCTTTTTATTAATAATTAATTGTGTGATTGTGAATATTTTTATTGATTAGGCTTATGTATATTGATTAATTAATCAGGAGGTTACTTACAGGAAACCAAGATCAAGGAAATGACAAAACTTTTGAAAATTCAAGGTATTATTGGACTATTGAAAATCACTGATACTGATATTTCATTATGTGGGGTCCGGTGTTGTGGAAACTCATATTCTAAAATGTCTGCAAACTTTTATTGATTTTTTTATTATTATTATTATGAACCTCATATTATTATGTCCTTGAAAAATAATGTTATGTACCTCATATTTATATATATATCTCCTTATCTTTATCTATGGTGACAACGTCATATATATAGTGATACTATTTATTTATTTTAAGAATAAATATGAATTTTCCACTTTTGAAATAACTTTTTTTTTTAAAAAAAAAAAAATCTTTGAACAATAAAAATAAATACAAATTTTTTATCTTTAGTTGCATTTCATTTTATTTTCGTTGAAGATAATTTATTAATATCACGATATAATTATTGTGTGTAAGCAAAGTCCAATTTTGAACAAAAGCAGAATAAGTCTCTACTTAAGGACTCAACATAGGGGCTCCAAAATTATTTTTTCCTTATAAAAAATATAAACACTTTATTTTGTTTTTCAAAAACACTACATATTTCTCTCATGATGACCAAATAATATTATTTTATCTTAAAACTCACAAATATTTAGGATCGACCCAAAGTATAATTGCTTATTTAATTAATTTACTCTACTTAGAACCAGTTAAAATGGTCTTAAAAATTCAAATATTGATTCTAAAATTATGAATACAAAGTCTTAAATATTAAGAATATTTGTGGCAAAATTATCTAAATTATGCGATTTGTGAAATTAACCACACAATTTGATTTTTTAGTGGTAAAACCCTTCAAACCTCCATTCCATTTTGGTTTTTACACTTTCATCCAAAAAATTCTGTTAAAAGCCAATTGGACTCTTGACATGGACATAAGCATACACACGGAAAATTTTTAGTGGTCCACACAAAAATAATTATTTAAATATTATAAAAAAGAAAAATAAAAATAAATCATATTTCTCTTTTATTTGTTTTACTTTCTCCTTTCATATTATTTTATTTAATTTTCCTATTTTGTTTTTTTTTTTTATTTTTCCTAAAACACATACACACATGAGAACCGACCTTTACACCAATCCGCGACAAGCAGTCCCAAGCATAGCACCCTGCGGCCCTAACCAAGACCAACGGAGACCCCAGAACCCCGACCAACAAAAACCTCCATTCGATTTTCCTCAAAAATCTAAAACTCATCTCAAAACTTTCGAAACTAGATATTTCTTAAATCGAATGTCTCATGAAAATCTAATTCAAAAAACAAGTCATGTTAACTGGTCCCCTCCTCTCGGAGCCAACATTGTACGACGAGCTAAACCCCAGATCCTCTCTCCCTCTCTCACGTTTCCCCCTCTCTCACTCACGGATTCTAAGATCCCAAAAACCCTAAATCTCGAGAACTCAATCGACGGAGCACTCTCACGAACCCCCTCATCATCGATTTCGCTTAGATTTGCTCATGTGGTTCGTCGTCTAGGGTTCGTCATGATGTTCGTTGACTTGGGCTTGTCACCTAAGGCTCATGGTTTGGGGTGTTTGGTCTCGCAGAAGAAGAAGAAAGAGGAGCGACATCTAATGGGTGAAAAGAAAAAGAAAAAGAAAGCAAAAAAATAAAAAGAAAAGAAAGGAAAAGAAAAATAAAATAAAATGTATTTATTTAATTAACATTTTATTTTATAAATTTAAAATGATTTTTTATAATATTTAAACAGTTAAAATTATATGGACCACTAAAATTTGGACATGTGTACACTTGGCACTTAGCATAATTTTTTTAGATGGAAGTGTAAAAACCAAAACGAAATAGAGGTTTGGAGAATTTTACCACCAAAAAATTAATTTGTGTGCTTAAGTGTCACAAATTGTATAGCTTAAGTATTTTTACCGCCAATATTCCTAAGTTTTATTATAGAGTACTATCTATGCAATTATTTTTTCCTCAACTCATAAATTACAATAATTTAGTCCTAAATCAATCTTATATGGAGAAGTGATTTGCAGAATGTTAGAATCTGGGATTGTATGGTAAGGTGCATGGAGTTCCATCTCAAAATTAATTGACAATGATAGGAGTAACTCATGCATCTTATACGTGGTGTATTCTTTCCTATTAGTAATGACTCTCTAACATCCTCTCTCAAGATGGTAGCTATTTGCAAAATTTTATGGCTCACTATCCCCGAATCACAAGTGATTCTTTTTGGCTCGTCTTTTCGGACCGATTCTTGAATTTAGATCATATACATGTTAGAGTTTTATTTGGCTCTGGTACCAAGTTAGAATTCAAAATAGTATGGTAGGGTGCATGGAGTTCTATCTCAAAACTAATTGGCAATGAGAGAAGAAACTCATGCATCTTATATATGGTGTTATATTTCCACACATTAATAGCACGTGACTCTCTAATAGAAATTAAAATACAACTGAATGAGCGAATTCGTAATTATTATATAGTCAGAGTAGATTTTTTTATTTATTTTTCTTAAAAAAAAAGTAATTTGAAAGGCACAACCTTATAAATTTATAATTCAAAAGGTAAAAATCAGGGTCGGCCGGAATGTAAGTGCTTATTTAATTATTTTACTCTACTTAGAACCAAGTAAAATTGTCATAAAAATTTAAATATTGATTATAAAATTACGATTACAAAGTCTTAAATTTTAAGGATATTGGTGACAAAACTACTTAAACTATGCGATTTGTGACACTTAATCTCATAAATCAATTTTTTAGTGGTAAAACCCTCCAAACCTCCATTCTGCTTTTCTTTTTACACTTCCATCGAAAATATTTTTTTAAGTGCAAACTGAACTGCTCACATGGACTTCAGCATGCACATGAAAAAAATTTAGTGGTCCACACAAAATTAATTATTTATATATTATAAAAATTAATAATAAATCATACTATTCTTTTCTTTGTTTTACTTTCTGATCCTTTTATATTATTTTATTTTATTTTCTTACCTTTTGTTTTTATTTTTCACACACACGAGAACCAACCTTAACACCAATCTGCGACAAGTCCCAAGCTCAGCACCCTCTGTTAGGTTATTTTTAGTATTAATTTTAGATTAAGTTTAATATATTTTTCATTTAGTTCTACTCTTGTTTGGAGCAATTTTACGCTTTTTATCTTTTATTTTTGCAGATTTAAAATAGAAGAAGATTAGAAAATATCAAAAGAATAAGATGGAAAAAAGATAAAAAAAAAATCTTACAAAAAGATGATATATAAAATAGAGAAAATTGTGTAAGAAAATAAAGCTGAAACTTCAAGCCTGAATTCGACTATCTTTTGATTAGATTTTGGAAAAAGTCAAAACATAAAAGTTATAGATCTCTCTTTTCTATTTCCAAAACATCTAGAATCGTCCGATTCTGAACAATATCGAGAGAGTTATGGCCAAAATACAATGAGTGGATGCAGCAAAAAAATCACCGTCAAAACGAAGCCATCCGGTGAAACTCCAACACGAGTCGCGGCCCAGCCCTTGTGGGGCCGCAGCCCGCCCCCCTAAACTGCCCAAAAATTGTCTTTTTCTCTCACGTGAGTTGTGGTGATTTCCTAATTCGAATAGGCATTTAACATGTGCGTTTTTATATCTTTTTAGTCCCTGAAAGCCTATATAAAGGGTTAACTGGAGTTGATTTGAGGCAAGCCATTTAGAGGAAAAAAAGAGTACGAATTTCAGAGACAGAAGTCAATACTGGAGGCATTCTGCAGAGGGTTTTTAGCATTATTTTATTCTCTATCTTCTTTTCTTTTTTAAAGTTAATATGTGTGATTTTGCTTCCATGAACATGTGTAGCTAAGCACTTTATTAGGGTCAGATGAATATTGTTTGATATTTCTTTATGGTATTAATATGATTTATTTTCCCCCAGTTTTTATGTATTTTATTTCATTCATGCTTAATTACTTTTAATTGCATGATCACCAATTAACTGTATTTTGATGGGAGATCTGAGAAGTGAGTGTCAATTATGCTATAGTGAAATAGAACCGAATTTCGATATGGGACGAGAGTACCTGTATGGTTTAGATAGCTTATAGGGTTTCTGTGTTTAATGTCTGTTGCATGTTAAATTTATCACGAGAGTAGAAAGTTTGCATGTGATTGAGATTTATATATTTGAGAAGACTATAAATTAACTTAGTAAACCTGCTATTGCATAGAAATTGATAATAGGGAGATAATCATATTAGCCCATAATCAATAGAAACAATTGAAGTCGAGCCCTAGTTTTTATTAACTGTTAATTTCCTTATTAGTTTAATTGCTTACTCTTTCACTATTTTTATTTTCTAGTTTTAATCCTTTCTTAATTTTTATTCAACCAAATAGAAGTAAAGTTTAATTTTAACGTACTTAACTAATATCCTCGTGGGATCGACCTCACTCTTGGTGAGTTTACAATTTTCACGATACGTGTACTTGCGTACGCAAAATATCACAACACCCTCTGGGGATAAGCCCTAACTACGATCGATGGAGACCCCAGAACCCCGACTGACAAAAATATCCATTTGATTTTCCTCAAAGATTTGAAATTAATCTCTAAACTTTCGAAGCTTGAGATTTTTGAAATCGAATGTCCCATGAAAACCCAATTCAAAAAACCAGTCATATTGACTATTCCCTCAACCCGAAGCCAACATCATTCAACGAGCTAAACCCTAGATCCTTTCTCCTTCTCTCACGATTCCCCACCTCTTACTCATGGGTTCTCAAATCTCAGAAACCCCAAATCTCGAGAACACAATTGACGGAGCACTCTCACAACCCTCTCATCATCGATCTAGCTCAGAT
This sequence comes from Cannabis sativa, assembly GCF_029168945.1. Lineage (NCBI taxonomy): Eukaryota > Viridiplantae > Streptophyta > Magnoliopsida > Rosales > Cannabaceae > Cannabis > Cannabis sativa. The sequence goes on along the minus strand of NC_083602.1, from coordinate 29,163,156 downwards.
CTGCTCGTGTGGTTTGTCGCCAAGGGTTTGTCACGATGTTCGTTGACTTGGGTCTTGGGTTCATCGTTTGGGGTGTTTGGTCTCATAGAAGAAGAAGAAATAGGAGCGGAATCTGATGGCCGATAAGAAAAAGAAAAAGAAAGGAAAAATGAAAAGAAAAAAAGAAGAGAAGAGAAAAATAAAATAAAATAAAATGTATTTATTTTATAATTTTTTAAATTATTTTTTATAATTTTGAAACAGTTAAAATTACATGGACCATTAAAAATTTGACATGTTTACACTTGGACATTAGATTTGACACTTAACATAATTTTTTTTTGGATGGAAGTGTAAAAACATAAACTGAATGGAGGTTTGGAGGGTTTTACCACTAAAAAAATAATTTGTATAGTTAAATGTCACAAATTGTGTAACTTAGACAATTCTGCCATTAATATTGTTGGAAATTATTTTACCAGGATCTAGATTTACTAACAAGTATGTTGGATTAACAACCTAATATGAATTCTAAAACAATGAAAATAAACACATATAAAGTTAGAAAACCTTAGTGGGTGCAGCGGAATAATATGACTCCTTCTGTTCAGATCTCTAGCCCTTGATTCCTTTCTGTAGCAGAGCATCACCAAGATCTGAACCTGGATCTTCTTTTCTCCTTCTAGAAATTCCATAGTCTTCCATACTATGATTGAGATACCACTTGATGTGTGTGGGCACTACTCATCACTCAAGCATTTCGAAATTACAAAGAAGAAAACAGAGCGAGAAGGTGGCGTGTGAGGCTTTTCTGAGAGAAACAAAATGATCAAAGATGTGTGTCTTAGTTTCCTCAAGCCAACACTTTCTATTTATAGAAAACCCTCTAGGTTTAGGTTAGAATTGCATGGCATTAAAATAATGGAAACTACAAATGGAATTTCCTATGCAAGGGCCGGCCATACAAAGGGTATTGGGCCTCACTTTGCAACTTTTCCATTTTGTTATTTTCCATTCCCATTTTCTCAAAAATGCCAATTTTCCAATTTAACCTTTTAAATGCCAATTCTAATTATTTAATAACTTGGAAATAATTATCAAATAATATTGCCTTTAATATATTTATTAATTTAGACATATAAAATATCTTAATTAATAAATAAACCTAAAATCTCTTTTCTTTACAATTTCGCCCTTGCTTAGTGAAAATTCATAAAGTAGACATAGTCTAACTTTTAGAATTTTAATTGATTAATTAAAATCAATTAACTGAGTCTTACAAGCAGTATGGCCTCAACTAGTATGGGGACCATGGGTCTATATAACCGAGCTTCCAATAAGTCGAACCGAATTTACCAAGTAAATTCCCTAACTTATTAATTCCTCATTGAATCCACACTTAGAACTTGGAATTGCACTCTCAGTCATATAGAAACGCTCTATATGTTCCACGATATAGACACGTCATCAGTTATCCATTGTTATAACCCTAATGTGATCAATGATCCTCTATATAGATGATTTACACTGTACAGGATTAAATTACCGTAACACCCTACAATGTATTTTATCCTTAAAACACTTAACCCTGTATAAATGATATTTCACCTAAGTGAAATGAGATCTCCACCATTTATCTTCGTTTGGTTAAGCTCGAAGGAAATCATCCTTTACTTCTATTTGCCAAATAGAAGCTATAGATTCCATATTTATGTTAGCGCTCCCCCACTCAATTGTATTACCGTGTTCCCAAAATGTACGTATTACCCTGACTCAGAAAAGGGCTTAACTAACAAATCAAAGAACACGAATAACACTCTTGAGATTGAGCCTAACCATATCAGGATTTCGATCATGTGATCTAGGATCAACTTATGATATTGAATTGAATAGATATTTACGGTAAGTTTCAAAATCTAATTCAAAGTTCAATATCGGTCCATTCCAATGTATACTCCATACATCCGATACTGGTAAACTTTGCCAATGTCCTGGAAAGGACATAACACTTTTCCAAGGTGTAAGAATACCTATCGCTGATTATACCATGTCAGTCTAAATCCAAGGTGTTCGAAAAATCGTGGAATCTACTTTTGAACATATAATAAAGATTATATTCCACTGTGCTGACAACACTATAATCTTTAACCAACTCATATGTTCTGGACTTAAAAAGAATTCATACATTATATACCTATAATCATGAAATAAATCATGTGAACCATGCAACATAAAATGTTATTTCTGATCTTTATTAACAAGTAAATCTGATTATATGAAATGAGTTTTATTTAGGGCATAAAACCCAACAAATATCTCTAAATTTTATTAGAGTGTACTATCCATACAATTATTTTTTACTCATGTAATGACTGCATTAGTAATTTGCATTAGTAAAGGCAATTAGCACTAATTTCTATTATTTTTATAATTATTTATGAATTTAATTATCTATGGGCCTCATTGTTAGAAATGGGTATTAGAGTTACAATTTCTCAATTCTGGAGATTTTATTAAACTCTAGGGGTATTATTTGACTTATATGTGAAATATGATATTTTTGTAATTTTTGCTCGGCGACAACGGAAAAATGCGATGGATGTCTAGTTTGATCACAAGGGTAAGTTTAGAACCTTATTTCTTAGTGGAATATTTATTGGAGAAAATAAAATACCGAGGTTAAGCGGGGTTATGGAATTTGACCATTTTACCCCTAGTTTTGAAAAATACCTAAGTAATAGGTTAAGGAGCATTTTAGTAAAATATCAAATGAAGAGTTAGGTGGCTGCCTAGGTTGTTGACACCTAGCAAGTTTTATTTCAGCAAGGGAATAATTAGGAAAATCCTTTTTGCATTTTGAGAAAAATCAAGAAAAACCTAAATTAGAGAGTTTATCCTTTTATCTCTCTCTCTCTCTCTTTCTTTGTTCGGCCAACCCAAAAACCAGAAGAAACCATCCAAATTCTTCCCAAATTCTGAAATCAAGCTGATTACCAAGTGTTCTTGAGGTTGAGGTAATCCCTAGCTCTTTGCTCTTTGTGTTTTTAATCTTTAAATTTGGTTTCAAGTAGTGATTTTTAGTGTTAGTGGCTGTTAGGGTTGGAAATGATTAGGGTTCAAATTCTAAGCTTAATTTGAGTTGAATATAGCTTCTCGCAACTGGTTTTAATGTATGGGATTGGATTTATGCAAGTTTGAACTTAAAAACCTAAGCTTTGATCTTTAATGGCATATTGTGATACAGTGAGTTTTTCTGTGAATTGCTGGTTGGAAAATATTGTGTATACCCTAAATAGGTACTCTGGAAGGTTTGGAGGCATTTGGAGGAGCTTTGACCAAGAAATGGAGTATTTCGGTGAACTGGTGTAAACCGGCTAGCTGGTTTTACCAGTACCTGTAAAACCGGTTAGCCGGTTTTTGTGGGGTTCCCTGAATGTTCCACTTTCTCAATTCTCATGCATTTTAGTGCCTTAGTTGGGTGTTTCCCTATTTCTTGAGTTAGAGTAATCTCTAGAGAGTATGATAGATCCTAGAGTGGTGGGTTCAGGTTTCTCGAATTAGGGTTTCAATCATGTGATTTACCTAGTTTCATTATGTGATCAGAGAAAGCTTGGCTCACGGTTCAGTAAGCCCGTACTTGTTTAGTATTATATGTGATTATTATTAGATTATAATTATTTATTTTAAGTGTGTTACCTTTAAGTCCATAAGAGAAGTATTGAGCTTTATGACCGCTGTCTAACCTGCCTGGCTTATGGGTTTGCAGGCTAAGTCCTATAAAATGGACGCTCAGCGAAATACAAGAAGTCAGGATAATATGGTTGAGACCGGAGGCAGTTAGGGAAATCAAATTCCCTAGAATCCCCGTGGTTGCAGCCGTGGTCGTGGCAGAGCTTAGGGTGGTCGTCCTATAAATCCACCACAAGCTCTTTCGGAATGGGAGCAGAGGTTTGCGAAAATGCAAGATCGAATCTACAAACAACATGAATAAATTCTGAGGTTAAGGCAGCAGGTCATCTTGTCGTGGCTCCACAACAGGCTCAGGCCGTTGTAGCTCCAGCGGTGCCAGTAGAATAACCTGTTGCTGGCAACTGTATGGAGCCGTTATACGAAAGGTTCCGTAAGCAAGCACCTCCAGTTTTTCTGGGAGGTCCAAATGTGATGAAGGCTGAGCAGTGGCTCATAGTGATTGAATGAATTTTGAATTTTATGGGGGTGGTTGGAAATTATCAGGTGACCTGCGCCACATTTCAGTTCTACGAGGACACTCTCGTGTGGTGGGAGTTGGTGTCCCTCACTCGGGACGTCACTGTTATGACTTGGGAAGAGTTCCGAGAGCTATTCAACTCAAAATATTATAATGAAGTCATCTGTAGTGCTAAGCGGAAAGAGTTCACTGAACTAGTACAAATTGAGGGGATGTCAGTTATAGAATATACTACAAAGTTTGATCGATTGGCTAAGGTCGTCGTGGGTATTGTGCCAACATATTTCAGCAAAAAAGAAAAGTACCCGGCCGGTTTGAATGTGAAGATTAGACATGATCTGGTGATCACTACCAATGAAGCAACCACTTATGCGGAAATGGTTAAAAAAGCTCGGAGAGCCAAGGGTGCGGTTAAATTCCTTCACGAGCCCCAAGTGACTTCGAGTGTTGGTGGAAACCCCACTTTTCCTACTCCTGCCTATGGTAGGGATGGTGGTGATTCCACCACTGATTAGAAGAGGAAAGTTACTCCTGCATCTGGTGGCTCGGGGCAGAGTAAGCGGTTCCATGGGAACAAAGGCAGAGGTGGACACCAGGGTTACTCTTACCCTGAGTGCCCACATTGTAAGAAACTGTTGGGTTTTGTGCCCTAAATAAAACCCAGTACAATCTGATAGTTATCAATTTAAGAGTTTTGAAGTGATTATGATTACATGTATTTTACATGCTTATGGTTTAATATATATATTTAAGTCCAAAACATATATTCATTCACAATTACAGTATTGTCAATACAGTGGAATGTGATTGTGGTTATATGATTCAAAAGACTAAGTCCCTGTTCATCAGTGTTTTGGATTTACACTAATGTGATAATCAGCGATGAACTATACTTACACTTGGAGTAAGTGTTATGTTCTTTCCAGGACAATGGTAAAGTATACTAGTTTCGAATGTATGGAGTATACATTGGACTGGACCGATATTGAACTTGGTGAAAGATATTATAAACTTACCATTGTATCTTTTCAAGTCAATATCAGTAGTTGATCTTAGATTAAAAGAATCTAAATCCTGATATGCTTAGGCTCAATCTCAGGAGTGCTATTCATGTTCTTTTATTTATTAGTTAAGCCTACTTTTGGGTCAGGGTGATACGTATATTTTAGGAACATGATAGCATGACTGAGTGGGAGCGCTGAACATAAATATGGAATATATAGCTTCTACTGGTGTATAGAAGTCAAGTGATGATTCCCTTCGAGCTTAGTTAAATAGAAGTAAATGGATGAGCTCTTGTTTCAGTGACTATATATTAGATCACTAAAACATCATTTACAGGTAGCTAAGTGTTTTAAGGGGCCAAATACATTGAGGGGTGGAAACGGTAAATTTATCCCATCTCGATGTAAATCATCTATATAGAGGATCTTTGATCATATTAAGATTATAACAATGGTTAAATGAGATAGCATGTCTATATTGTGGAACATATAGAATGCTTTATATATGTCTGAGAGTGCAATTCCAAGTTCTAAGAGTAGATTCAACAAGGAATTAATAAGTTCGGGATTTACTTGGTAAATTCGGTTCAACTTATTGGAAGCTCAGCAATATAGATCCACAGTCCCCATTCTAGTTGAGACCATATTGTTTGTAAGACTCAATAATTGATTTATGATTAATCAATTATAATTCTAAAAGTTAGACTATGTCTAATTTGTGAATTCTCACTAAGTAGGGATGAAATTGTAAAGAAAAGGGTTTCTAGGTTTATTTATTAATTAAGAGACTCTATATGTCTAATTAATAATTATATTAAATGACAATATTATTTAATAATCTATTCTAGTTATTAAATAATTATTTTTGGCATTTAAATGGTTAGAATTGGATAAATGGCATTTTTGGAGAAATAGAAATAAAATTGTGGAAACTGCAAAATCCATGTGAGGCCCAGTCACACCATGGCCGACCATATGGTTGTGTGTTTCCCAATTATTATTTTCATTTTTTAAATGCAAAATAATTACTAACCTAAACCTAGCAGTTATCTATAATTGGAAAGTGGTGGATCACACCAAATAAGGCAATTAATCAATTACTCAGTAAATGAGGGAACTGTTTAATTTTGGAAAGTTGAGCTTCCCTTTTCCCTATATATAGCAGCCCTCCTCTCTTCCTCTTGCATGCTACCATACACGAAATATACAATGCAAGAGAGAGAGAATTTTGAAATCCCAAGTGAGAGAGAAGTGCCCACACACAACAAATAGTACCTCAATCATAGATTGGAAGACTGTGAAGGATCACATCCAACTGAAGGACATTCGGGCTCAGATCTTGATTATACTCTGCAACAGAAAGGAATCAAGGGTTAGAGATTTGAGTGGAAGGAGACATATTATTCCGCTGCACCCACTGTAAGGTTTCTTAACTTTTTATGTGTTTTATTTATTGTTTTAGAAGTTCATATTTAGGTTGTTAAATCAACATACTTGTGAGTAGATCTAAGATCCTGGTAAAATAAATTCCAACAGAAACATCATCTGGGAGAGTGCAACCGGAAGACATGCTTTCAGTGCGGCATGGTGGGGCATTTCAAGAAAGATTGCCCTTAGGCAAAGAAAGAAGAGCCGAAGTCAGAGGCAAAACCTGTACATGCTCGGGTGTTAACCATCACCCAAGCTGATGCTGCAGCCAGTCCTTACGTGGTGACAGGTCAGCTTCCTGTCAAAAACTCCTTGTATACTGTGTTATTTGATTCGGGAGCTACACGCACATATGTGGCTACATGGGTAATTGATCTTTTGGGTAGGCCTTGTGATATTCTTGAAAGAGGGTTTGGAACCCTAATGCCTGACGGGGAGTTGGTTATCTCCAATAGGCGCATTAGGTCTATGCTAGTTAGGATCAAGGATAGGGAGTTGAGTGCTGACCTTATAGAACTGGAATTAACAGAGTTTGACATCATACTTGGGATTGATTTTTTGTCCAAGTATTCGACCAGTATAGATTGTAAGTGGAAAATGGTGACTTTCTAGCCAGAAGGTGAAGATCCATTTATTTATGTTGGATCAGTTCAGGGATCTCAGATCCCGGTTATTTTCTGTGTTGAGGGTTAGGGATCCACTACACAGTGGATGTGTAGGATTTTTAGCAGTGTTGATAGTCAGAGTTGTTAAGGATTTTCTTGACGTTTTTCCCGAGGAGTTGCCGAGATTTCTGCCTCAACGAGAAATTGATTTTGTGATTGATCTGGCACCTAAAGCCGAACCTGTTTCTAAAACTCCGTATAGGATGGCTCCAGCAGAACTCAAGGAGCTTAAGTTACAGCTTCAGGGGATGCTTGATATTGGGTTTACCCGACCTAGTGTATCGGCCTGGGGAGCTCCGGTTCTATTTGTGAAAAAGAAAGATGGTTCCCTCAGAATGTGTACTGACTATCGGGAACTAAACAAGTTGACATCAAGAACAAGTATCCGTTACCTAGAATTGACGATTTGTTTGATCAACTTCAGGGAAAGACGGTATTTTCAAAGATTGACCTACGATCCGGCTATCATCAACTCACAATATGGGAAGAAGACATACCAAAGACTACGTTCCGAACTAGATATGGGCACTACGAGTTTCTGGTAATGTCATTCGGATTGACTAATGCTTCTGCGGCCTTTATGGATCTCATGAATAGGGTATTCAAGGATTTCCTCAATAACTGTGTTATAGTATTTATCGATGACATCCTTGTATACTCTAAGTCAGAAGAGGAGCATGAGCATCATCTTCAAATGGTATTGCAGCGACTTAGGGATCACAAGTTGTATGCAAAATTCAAAAAGTGTGAATTCTGGTTGTCCAATGTATCTTTTCTAGGGCATATTGTCGGAAAGAATGGAATTATGGGTGATCCAAGCAAGATCGAGTCAGTGAAGAATTGGGCGAGCCCAAAATCTGTGACAGAAGTTTGAAGTTTTCTCGGTTTAGCAGGGTATTATCGACGTTTCATCGAGGGATTCTCTAAAATTTCTATGCCACTAACCGAGGTAACTAAGAAAAATCAGCTATTCGTGTGGTCAGACAAATGTGAAGCAAGTTTTCTGGAGTTGAAGCAGCGTTTGATAACAGCTTCGGTGTTAGCTTTGCCATCAGATCGAGAAAAGTTCGTTGTTTACTGTGATGCATCCAGACAGGGTCTGTGATGTGTTCTGATGCAAGCTGACAAAGTCATAGCCTATGCCTCTCGTCAACTGAAGGATTATGAGTAGCGCTACCCAACTCATGACCTAGAGCTTGCTGTTGTGGTTTTTGCTCTAAAGATATGGCGGCATTATCTTTACGGTGAAAAATGTGAGATTTATACTAATCATAAAAGTCTCAAGTACTTTTTCACCCAGAGAGATTTAAATATGAGGCAAAGGAAGTGGCTAGCACTGTTTAACGACTACGACCGTCAGATTCTGTATCACCCCAGGAAAGCCAATGTTGTGGCTGATGCGTTGAGTAGAACAGGTCCCAGGCAGATTTCCACTACTGTTATGATAGCCCCTCAACTAGCTTCTGAGATGGTTTGTCTAGGGATTGAGTTTGTAGTTGGAAAGTTGCACAACTTAACACTCTAGTCTAATTTACTAGAAATGATCAGAAAGGCACAATTAGAAGATCCCGAGCTAGTCAAGATTTGAGATGAAGTAATGGTTGGTTGGCCTAAAGACTTTTCAGTCTCAAATAATGGAATGCTGTTGTATAAAGCTCAAGTTTGTGTTCCTAGTGTTGATGAGCTTAAGAAAGAGATCCTTGATGAAGCTCACACCACATCTTATTCACTGCATCCGGGAACCACCAAGATGTATCAGGATTTAAAACCCTACTTCTGGGGGTATGGGATGAAAGGAGATGTGGTGGACTACGTGTCCAAATGCTTAACCTCTCAGCAAATCAAGGCTGAACATCAAAGGCCAGCAGAGTTATTGCAATCTTTAGTCCTTCCTGAGTGGAAATGGGAGGACATTGCAATGGATTTTGTAACTGGTTTGCCTAGGACCACAGGAATGCATGATTCGGTATGGGTCATTGTAGACAGATTCACAAAATTAGCTCACTTTCTGCCAGTGAAAGTTACATATTCAGCGGATCAGTACGCTGAACTGTATGTAAAGGAGATAGTTCGTCTCCATGGAGCTCCTAAATCTATTATTTCCGATAGAGATCCAAAGTTTACGTCAAAATTTTGGGTGAGTCTATAGAAGGCTATGGGTACAAAGCTGAAGTTTAGCACAACCTTTCACCCTCAGACTGATGGTCAATCAGAAAGAACAATTCAAATTGTCATGGACTTTGAGGGTTCATGGAGTAAGTACTTGCCTCTAATTGAATTCTCCTACAACAATAGCTACCAGAGTACAATAGGGATGGCTCCCTATGACATGCTGTATGGTAGGAAATGTTGCTCCCCTATTCATTGGGACAAAACTAGAGAAAGGAAGTACTTAGGTCAGGAGTTAGTTCTGAGGACCAATGAAGCTATTGACAAGATCAAGGCTCGGATGCTTGCTTCCCAAAGCAGGCAGAAAAATTATGCTGATATGAAGTGCAGAGATGTCACATTTCAGGCAGGAGAACATGTTTTCCTGCGGGTTTCACCAATGAAAGGTATTAGACGCTTCTGGAAGCGGGGTAAGTTGAGCCCTAGGTTCATTTGGCCATTTCAGATACTTGAAAAGGTCGGGCAGGTAGCGTATCAGGTAGCCTTACCACCAGCACTGTCGACTGTCCATGATGTATTCCATATTTCAATGTTGAGGAAATATGTTTCAGACCCGACTTATATCTTGAGTTGTGAGGCCCTTGAACTGCAGTCAAACTTATCCTATGAACATCAACCTGTTCAGATCCTCGATAGAAAGGAGAAAGTGTTGGGTTTTGTGCCCTAAATAAAACCCATTTCAATATAATCAGATTTACTTGTTAATAAAGATCAGAAATAACATTTTATGTTGCATGGTTCACATGATTTATTTCATGATTATATATATATAATGTATGAATTCTATTTAAGTCCAGAATATATGAATTTGTTAATGATTATAGTGTTGTCATCACAGTGGAATATAATCTTAATTATATGTTCAAAAGTTTATTCCCTGATTTGTTAGTTCACTGGATTTAGACTGGCATGATATAATCAGCGATAGGTATTCTTACACCTTGGATAAGTGTTATGTCTTTTCCAGGGCATTGGCAAAGTTTACCAGCATCGGATGTATGGAGTATACATCGGAAGGGACCGATATTGAACTATGATTAGATTTGTTAAAATTTACCGTAATATCTATTCAATTCAATATCACCTGTTGATCCTAGCTCAAATGATCTTAATCCTGATATGGTTAGGTTCGATCTCAAGAGTATTATACATGTTCTTTGATTTGTTAGTTAAGCCTACTTTTGGGTCAGGGTGATACGTACATTTTGGGAACATGATAGTATAATTGAGTGGGAGCGCTAACATAAATATGGAGTCTATAACTTCTATAGGAATTTAGAAGTGAAACGATGATATCCTTCGAGCTTGGCTAAACAAAGATAAATGGTGGAGATCTCATTTTACTTCGCTGAAATATCATTTATACGGAGCTAAGTGTTTTAAGGATAAATACATTGAAGGTGTAACGGTAATTTAGTGCCTATTCAATGTAGATCATCTATTAGAGGGTCATTAATCAAATTAGGATTATAACAATAGATAATAATAGCGTATCTATATCGTGGAATATATAGAGCGTTCTATATGACTGAGAATGCAATTCCAAGTTCTAAGTATGGATTCAATAAGCAATTAATAAGTTAGGGAATTTACTTGGTAAATTCGGTTCGAATTATTGGAAGCTCGGTTATATAGGCCCATGGTCCCCATACTAGTTGAGACCATACTGCTTGTAAGACTCAGTTAATTGATTTTGATTAATCAATTATAATTCTAAAGTTAGACTATGTCTAGTTTATGAATTTTCACTAAGCAAGAGCGAAATTGTAAAGAAAAGAGATTCTAGGTTTATTTATTAATTGAAAGACTTTATATGTCTAAATTAATAAATATATTAAATGACAATATTATTTAATAATTAATTTTAAGTTATTACATAATTAGAATTTGCATTTAAATGGTTAAATTAGAAAATTGGCATTTTTGAGAAAATGGGATTGAAAAATGACAAAATGGGAAAGTTGAAAAGTGAGGCCCATTTCCATTATATGGCCGGCCACTTTGTATAGGATTTACCATTTATATTTTCCATTATTTTAATGCCATACAATTCTAACCTAAACCTAGATAGCATTCTATAAATAGAAAGTGAGGGTTTCAGGAAACTATGCACAAGCATCTCATTCCTTTCAGAGAAAACTTTCTAGCCACCACTTCTCTTCTCTTTTCTTCTCTTCAATTTCGAAATCCCTTTGTGATAGAGTAGTGCCCACACACATCAAGTGGTATCTCAATCATAGTGTGGAAGATTGTGTAGAATCCAATCAAGAAGGAGAATCAACATCAAAGGAAGGGGAGAAAGAGATCCAGGTTCAGATCTTGATTATGTTCTACTACAGAAAGGAATCAAGGACTAGAGATCTGAACGGAAGGAGTCATTATATTTCGCTGCACCCAATGTAAGGTTTTTTAAACTTTATATGTGTTTATTTCATTGTTTTAGAATTCATATTAGGATGTTAATAAAACATACATGGTAGTAAATCTAGATCCTGGTAAAATATTTCCAACAGAAAGTTCTTCGAAATAAGACCATTGCCTTGGTCAAGGTGCTCTGGAGAAACAACAAGGTGGAGGAAGCCACCTAGGAGTTAGAGTCTGACATGAGGACTCAATATCCAGAGCTATTGAGGTTAGATTTCGAGGGCAAAATCCTTTTAACGGAGGGATAATTGAAATGTCCGCTTTAATAATTTGTATTAGTAAAGGCAATCAGCACTAATTTCTTTTATTTTGATAATTATTTATGAATTTCATTATCTGTGGACCTCATTGTTAGAAATGGGCATTAGAGTTATAATTTCTCAATTCTAGAGATTTTATGAAACTCTAGGGGTATTATTTGACTTATATGTGAAATATGCTATTTTTGTAATTTTTGCTCGGCGACAACGGAAAATGCGATGGGTGTCCAGTTCGATCACAATGGTAAGTTTAGAACCTTATTCTTAGTGGGATATTTATTGGAGAAAATAAAATACCGAGGTTAAGCGGGGTTATGAAATTTGACCATTTTACCCCTAGTTTTGAAAAATACCTAAGTAATGGGTTTAGGAGCATTTTAGTAAAATGCCAAATGAGGAGTTAGGTGGCTGCCTAGGTTGTTGACACCTAGAAATTTTTATTTCAGCAAGGGAATAATTAGGAAATTCCTTTTTGCATTTTGAGAAAAATCAAGAAAAACCGAAATTAGAGAGCTTATCCTTTTCTCTCTCTTTCTTTGTTCGGCCAACCCAAAATAAGAGGAAACCATCTAAATTCTTCCCAAATTCTGAAGTCAAGCTGATTACCAAGTGTTCTTGAGGTTGAGGTAATCCCTAGCTCTTTGCTCTTTGTGTTTTTAAGCTTTAAATTTGGTTTCTAGTAGTGATTTTTAGTGTTAGTGGTTGTTAGGGTTGGAAATGCTTAGGCTTCGAATTCTATGCTTAATTTGAGTTGAATATAGCTTCTTACAACTGGTTTTAATGTATGGGATTGGATTTATGCAAGTTTGAACTTAAAAACCTAAGCTTTGATCTTTGATGGCATATTATGATACAATGAGTTTTTCTGTGAATTACTGGTTGGAAAATATTGTGTATACCCTAATTAGGTACTCTGGAAGTGTGAGTGGCATTTGGAGAAGTTTTTAGCAAGAAATGGAGTTTTTAGGTGAGCTGTTCTAAACCGGCTAAAACCGATTAGCCAGTTTTTGCAGGGTTCCGTGAATGTTCCATTTTCTCAATTCTCATGCATTTAAGTGCCTTAGTTGGGTGTTTCCCTATTTCCTGAGTTAGAGTAATCCCTAGAGAGTATAACAGAACCTAGAGTGGTGGGTTCGGGTTTCCTGGATTAGGGTTTTGATCATGTGATTTACCGAGTTTCATTATGTGATTAGGGCATTCATTTCGCACAAGACTTTCCGTTCAGGTCGTAGCACACTGGAATCTAGAAAGAAGGTAAGAATTGTTTATAATGTGTAATATGAATATCTGAGTGTATATATATGTTATGTGTATATGCATGCTTATATGTTGTGATTCATACACTACCAACAATTGTACGGTTGCTGTACAGAGTGCATTAGTAAAGTGTATGATGTCTGAAAGTACATCGTGGTGTTACCAACACTTGTACGGGAAGGTACAAGGTGTCTGTGGTATAACACTTAACAGTACTCAAGGTGCGGTCCATACCCTACCTACACTAGTACAAAGGTATACTGAGTGCATGTTGTACATGTTACATGGTCGTATCCTAGTTAGAATGTTCTTACTCATTTGTTAAGCCTTGTGAATAGGTGTATGGGCGCCTAGTTACAAGTCGGTATTATATGATATGTTATATGCTTTTTTTACTGAGTCTGTCGACTCTCAGTTCTGCTTCCATGTGTAGGTAAAGGAAAGGCGAAGGCTGAACAGTAGTGAGCCTGGGCTGAGATTAGACTGTACATGTCGTGGCAGCGTGACTTGGAGTGTTCGGTCTAGGGACATATGGGGTTTTATTTTGTATTCGCTGTGCACCTGGATATTTTATTTTTTCATGTTTTGTATAGACATTTAGAAACAGGATCCCGGTGTTTGTAAATAATTATGTAAATTATAAAGTTTAATATTTATTTTAAATAGTTTTAATTTGACACGTTTTTCGAGAAAAATCTTTGATTAGAAAAGGTAGCACTGTAATTGAAAAAGTACTGTAGCGTGCCTTGGCATTAGGGCATTACACCTCAACTCGTAAATTACAATAAATTAGCCCTAAATCAATCTTATATCGATAAGTTGTTTGTAGATGTTTAGAATCTGAGATTGTATGGTAAGATACATGGGGTTCTATCTCAAAACCAATTGACAATGATAGGAATAACCATGCATCTTATACATGGTGGTTTCTTTCCAATTAGTAATGCGAGACTGTCTAACATTCTCTCTCAAGATGATAGCTATTCGTGACACTTTTTGGCTCACTATCCCGAATCACAAACGACTCTTTTTGGCTCGTCTTTTTGGACCGGTTCTTAAATTTGGATCATATACTTGTTAGAGTTTTATTTGGCTCTAATACCATGTTAGAATTTAGAGTTGTGTGGTAAGGTTGATGGAATTCATCTCAAAACCAACTGGCAATGAGAGAAGCAGTCCATGCATCTTATGTATGGTATTATCTTTCTACACATTAATAACTTGTGCCTCTCTTATAAAATTAAAATACAACTGAATGAGCAAATTTGTAAGTATTATATAGTATGAGTATATTTTATTTATTTATTTAGAGAAAAGTAATTTGAACCGCACAACCTCATAAATTTATAATTCAAACGGTAAAAATTAAGGTCACCCCTGAGTGTAAGTGCTTATTGAATTAATTTACTCTATTTAGAACAAACAAAAATGGTCTTAAAAATTCAAATATTGATTATAAAATTACAAATATAAAGTCTTAAATTTTAGGGATATTTACGGCAAAACTACCTAAACTATGCGATTTGTGACACATAATCACACAAATATGTTTTTTTTTTTTTGTGGTAAAACCCTCCAGACCTCCATTTCATTTTTGTTTTTTCACTACCATCCAAAATATTCTGTTAATTACCAAGTGGACTGCTGACATAGACATCAGCATACAGATGGACGAATTATATTGGTCCACACAAAATTAATTATTGAAATATTATAAAAATTAATTTTTCAAAAATAAAAATAATAATAAATCATATTCTCTTTTATTTGTTTTACTCTCTCCTTTCATATTATTTTATTTTGTTTTCTTAACTTTTTTTTTTTTTTATTTTTCCTAAAACACACACACATGAGAACCAACCTTAACACCAACGCACAACAAGTCCCAAGCTCAGCACCCTCCAGCGACAAGTGTTGTGGTATTTTGCAATACGCAAGTATACGTATCGTTTGAACAAGTATTACTCACAAAGAGTGAGGTCAATCCCACAGGAATTGAAGTTAAGTATTTTAAAATAAACTCTTACTTCTACTTGGCTAAATAAAATTTGAGATAAAATTGAA
Organism: Cannabis sativa; assembly: GCF_029168945.1. Classification (NCBI taxonomy): domain Eukaryota; kingdom Viridiplantae; phylum Streptophyta; class Magnoliopsida; order Rosales; family Cannabaceae; genus Cannabis; species Cannabis sativa. The sequence continues at coordinate 29,147,699 of NC_083602.1, read as the reverse complement.
ACTCGAAAACAATAAGAACAATAAAAATCAGGAAGTAAGTAAATTAATAGGAAAATTAATAAATAAAAGTTAGGGATTTCGATTTTAATTGTATCTATTGATTATGTCCTAATATGATTATTTTCCTATTATCAATGTCTATGCAATATTAGATTTACTAAGGTAATTTATAGTCTTCTCATATATATAAATCTCAATTACATGTAAATTTTCTACTCTCGTGATAAATTAAACATGTAACATGCATTAAACACAGAAATTCTATAAGTTATCTAAACCATATAGGTACTCTCGTCCTATATCGAAATTTAGTTCTATTTCATTATAGCATAATCGACACTCACTTCTCAAATCTTGCATCAAAATCATAAAAATTTAATTGGTGAGCTTTTGATCAGAAGAACTGGGCTTGAGATTAGATTTATGAGTAGAATTGTTGAGCTTTTGTTTGGAAGAAGAAGTAGGGAATTTTGAGAAGAAGGTAGTGATTGTGGTCGCTGATTTGTCTTACACATCATTCGCTTTTCTTTTACTTGGTTGGATTAGTGTGTTGCATTTTAATTTGGGGGAAACATTATAAACATTCAAGCAACTAATTTTTTCACTTAATTAATTTTCTATCTAAGTTGATATTAGTTTAATTTCTTGTAATTTGATATGGGTTCATTCTATTCAGGAGGAAAATAATTCCCAAACTGTTCTGGTATAAATTTTCATTAAAACTATTAAAAGATGGAACATTATTCTCTCTAGAACCCTCTAGTAAGTATGCGAACACGCTCTTCTCCTGGTGTGAATCTGGTCCCTGTAATGGGAGTTTTGGTCCACCCAGATTATTTCTGTGGTGGTTTTCTCTTTGATTTCATGTGTAATTAAGGCTTTCCTCTAATAAATGAGAGCATTAATTACTATGAGTATTATACTCCTTCTCTTTCCAATTTCATTTTTCCTACTCCGTGCATTTATTGCATTTTGGTTCGTCTTCTTCTTCTACTTAATCAAATCTATCATTTCTCTTCCACTTCTTCAAATCTTTGCATTAAAAACCATCCCTTCACCTTCTCTTTTGCCCTTGGAAGTCGTAAGATGAAGGCAGTAGTAGGATATCTTGAAGCTGATCAGGTTTTTTTCATCATTGGGGCTACTCCGGCTAAGTTTAGGGTTATGATTAAGGGATCTTTGAGAGTCATCCTACGGGGTTATTGGTTCTACCTCTATAAAGTAAGATTAAGGTACTTCACTATTTTCTCTTCTCTTACTTGTTCTTTTCCTTTGTTTTCTTTGTTTTCTTTGCTGTCTATTCTGTCTTTTTTTAATATGGATGAATTTCTGAGTAGTATTTCAAGCTCTCTTGTCCTTGCTACTGATGAAAACACTATATTTACCTATGATACTAATCCCTCAAATGATACTCCAGCCCCTATTAGTTTGCTTCTCAAACTTCACACTGTCAAACCCTTTAATAGGCTTTCCCTCATGAAAACCCTCTTGGGTATCTGGTCATCACAGTGTAGGTTTCCTGTTCGTGTCTCTAAACATGTCGATGGTTTGTTCGTGGTTATATTTGGGTGTGAAGGGGATAAGGGTAGAATTCTAGAAGGCCAACCTTGGCACTTTACTTAAAGCATTACTATCTTTACTGCTCCTTAGAGCTCTTTTCCTATAACCCCTGATAATCTTCATTATGTCCCTTTCTGAATACAAGTGTATGGCATTCCTTTTATGTGCAAATCCCACAAGTTAGCTAGGTTTATTGCCTCTAAAATTGGGGATCTCATTGAAGTTGACAGGGATACAGTTAGGGAGGGTACAGGACCTTATCTGATGCTTAGGATCCTCTTAGATGTTAATCTGCCTGTTAGAAGGGGTATGAATATTCGCTTTATCAAAATGGGGAGGGAGTTTATCAAGTGGCTTGATTTTAAATATGAACGGCTTCTTGATTTTTGCTTCTATTGTGGTCGGCTTGATCACACTAAGAGGTATTGCCATGCTTTCTTACAAAAATGCGATGAAACTCTCTCTGAACCTCTTTGTCCTTTTACCATTTTATTGAGGGGTAAGGAGAAAATCTCTGATAAGAGTGTGCCTTTCCAATATCCACAACCACCTGTCATAACTTTGCTTGATATTCCTCTTGTTCACATTAATATACCTGCGAGGGGTTCTCTGGGACCAACCATTAGATTTCCTTCCTTCCTTACTAACCAGGTCACTTCTGGTTTCCATTGTACCCCTTCCCACCAATCTACTGATGTCTTGATCCCTACAACCTTTAACCCCAATGCTCGTGGGAAAATTCTAACTTTCAGTAGGTCGGGTATTGGTTCTTCCTCAAACCCTTCTGCTTTCACCTCCTATTCTACTGATTCTATTTTGGTTATTGATAGAACAAACCTTGCTTGCTCTGAGTCTATGATTGAAGCCTTTCCCCAACCAAATCAATACCCCTGCCCTAAGCCGTGGAGGTCTAGCTCTTGGTAGCAATACTATAGACCTAGAAGTTGGTGCTCTTACAGGTCAGCCGGATCCATTTGTGCGAGGCAAGGGTATTGCCTCAGCTTTAGGGGTTAAACGCCCTTCCTTTCAAAGCCATCAAGCTGTTGTTGGTGGCTTCTTGAGGTCTACCCTCATGGGAGCTCGTGGTGGTGATAGAGAGGGTGGCCCCTCTGCAACAACTTTGGAACCTAAACGGCGGGTGATGAGGAGCACACCTGCCCATAAAAAATGAGTTTATTAAGCTGGAATTTACGTGGTTTAGGGAGTACACGTGCATTCAGACGACTCTCCTTTTGGTAAAAGATCATAAACCTCTACTTTTTTTGATGGAAAGCTTGACCTCCTATCCATGCTGCGGACAAGCTCAGTGTCAACCTTGGCTTTGATCATGCTTTTGAAGTCCCAAGGAAGTATTTTGGTGGGGGACTTAAGCTTTTGTGAAAGGATTGTGTAGATGTTAATACTTTAACTTTTTCATGTAATCATATAGACTGTAATATCACTTTTGATGATAATGAAATATTTCATTATACTGGTTTTATGGTTCTCCAACTGCTTCTCAACGTGTTTTTACTTGGAATCTTCTTGATAAAGTTTTTTACAACACTCCTAATCTCCCTTGGCTCATTATGGGGGATTTTAATAGTTATCTTCTTCATAGTAATAAAATTAGAAGTAGTTATATTTATAAAAATAGTATGGATAGTTTTTCTAGCTTTTTGAATAAGTTTCAACTATTTCCCCTTCCTTTTATAGGTCATAAATATACTTCAAAAAATAATAATGTTTCTAAGAGATTAGATTGGGCTATTGAGTCTGATGCTTGGTGTAATCTTTTTCCTTATGTGGTTCTCTATCATTTGCCATTTTATGGCTCTGATCATAGAGCTCTTAAGGTCATGATTAATCACCATAGTGATAGTTGTATCCCTTTCACCAATAAACGGTTCCACTTTGAAAACATCTGGTTAGAGAACCCTGATTTTTACACCACAATTATTAGTTCTTGGGACATGGGTACTCATGGGATGCATAATTCAGGAGATTACTCTAGGTTCATTTCTTGTCATAATACTTGCATTTCTTCTCTTAAATCCTAGGGTAATTCAATTAGGCATATTTTTAAGTCTAGGATTACAACTCTTCAACAGGAAATTAATAGGCTTCAATCCACTCTTTCTAGTGATAGGAATATTATCTCACATGTTAAACATCTCCAGACCCAACTTAATGCTCTCTTATATAAGGAGGAAGTTTATTGGAGACAAAGGGCTAGGGTTCATTGGCTTAGGGCTGGGGATAGACACACAACCTTCTTTCATCGTTTTGCTTCTTAAAGGAAGAGAAATAATACTATTAAGTTTCTTAGGGATGATAATGGTACTGTCTTTAGCAACCCTGATGATATGAGTGCTTTAATTACCTCTTAGTTTGAGGATCTTTTCCATTGCAATGGTTGCAATACTGAGGCAGTCAATCACATATTCTTGACTATTTGAGTCCCCCTCTTGAGGATTCTGAGGTTGATTTCTTAGGTCAGCCTTTTACTTCTGATGAAGTCCGGTAGGCTATTTTCCAGCTCTCTGGTGGTAAAGCCATGGGTCTTGATGGCCTTAATGCTTACTTTTCCAAAAGAACTGAGATACTGTTGGTACTAATTTTGTCCATGCTATTTTAGACTATTTGAACAATGAGGCTGATTTCTCTGAGGTCAATTCCACTCTAATTTTCCTTATCCCTAAAAAGCAAAGGGCCAACACTCTTAAAGATTATAGGCCCATATAAGTCTTTGCACAACCTCTTATAAGGTCCTTTCTAAAGTGTTCGCCAATGGACTTTAAATGGTGCTTGATAAAATTATCTCTCCTTTTCAAAGTGCTGTTGTGGCTGGGAGAGTCATCTTTGATAATATTTTGATTGCTCAAGAGGTTATTCAGGCTATCAACTCTCGAAAGCATGGTAAATGTGGTTGGGCTGCCTTAAAGCTTGATATGGCAAAGGCTTTTGATAGGGTCAACTAGCATTACTTAAAGAGCATTATGCTTCATTTGAATATCCCTGTCACGTTTGTTTCCCTTATTATGAAGTGTGTGACCACTTCTAGCCTTTCCATTTTGATCAATGGGGTTGTCAAAGGGTCGATTAAACCTTCTCGAGGCCTTAGACAGGGGGATTCCTTATCCCCCTATCTCTTCCTTTTCTGTGTTGGAGGGTTATCCTCTCTCCTTCGTGCTCATCAAAATGAGGGTCTACTCAAGGGAGTTGCCATATCTAGAAGGGATCCTTCTATTTCTCATCTCTATTTTGCTAATGACAGCCTTATCTTTTGTTCTGCTAATAGGAACTCTTGTAGCTCTCTAAGGGATATTTTCCAGCTCTACTCCCAGGCTTCTGGATAGGCCATTATCTTTACCAAATCTTCCATTTTATTTTATCCTAGTACCCCTCAAGATATTAGAAACCTTTTTTTACCACTTTTTATCTGGAAGATAGGCCTTTCATTAGCAAATATTTAGGTCTACCTCAATATCTTACTCAATCGAAATATCATTCTTTTACTTTCCTTAGAGACAAAGTCCTTTCTGTTCTGACTAATTGGTCTGCTAAATGGTTCTCTAAGGCTGGTAAGGAGACACCTCTCAAGGCAGTGATTCAGGCCATTCATGCATATGTGATGGCTTAGTTTAGACTGCCTGTTAAATTATGTAAAGGAATTGAAGCTGCGATGGCTAGATTTTGGTGGGGTTCTTCTGGCAGTTCTAAGAAAATTCACTGGAAATCTTGGAAAAAAGTATGTCAATCTAAGTATATGGGAGGGTTGAGTTTTCGCTCTCTAATTCATTTTAACCAAGCTATGTTAGCAAAACAAGCCTTGAAAATTTTTAAAAATCCTAACTCTTTGTTGTGCCAGGTTCTTAAAGCTAGGTACTTTCCTAACTCCTCTCTTCTTGAAGCTATTCTTGGTCATAACCCCTCTTATGCGTGGAGGAGTATTCTTTGGGGTAGAGATCTGATGGCTTTTGGTCTTATTTGGAAGGTTGGGGATGGGGATAACATTCTGACCATTGAGGATCATTGGCTGCCCAATTATAAATATATCTCTTATAAAGATAGCAGCTTGCGTACTTCGTCTAAACTTTCTTATTTTATTACTGACTTAGGTCATTGGGATGTATTTAAATTAAGGAATCACTTTTATGAATCTGTTGTTCATGATATTTTTGAGGTCCCTGTCACTGGTTTGCCAGGTAAAGATGATATTATTTGGTCAATGGAGAGTTCTGGTTATTTTAGTGTCAAGCCTGCCTATCAATTAGCTCTCTCTTATCAAGATATCCCATCTTCTTCCTCCTTTGCATATTCTAAGAAGTTTTGGAGTAAGATTTAGCACTCTAGAGTTCCTCCTAAAATTAAACACTTTGTTTGGAGGGTGGTGTCTCATGCTATAATGGTTACTTCCTCTCGTTTTGCTAGACATATTATTGATTCTCCACTTTGTCCTATTTATAAAAACAGTCCTGAAACAGTTCATCGTGATTTGATAGGGTGTTCCAGATTGAGAAAAACTTGGAAATCTTCAAGGTTTATGGATCATTATTATAAATATAAACACCTTGATATCAGTGAATTTTTATTATGCTCTTTTGATGCTTTGGATAAGGATTATGTTAACATTTTGTTTTGCTTTTTATGGACTCTTTGGAATCAAAGGAACAATCATCTTCAACATAACAATGTTATCCCAACTTCTGATATTTTTTATTGGTGTGTTAGCTACTTTTTCAAATACTTAGATGCACAACACGCTAATCAGCATCCTAGTGCTTCAGTTCATTTGTAAAATAGGGTTTTGGATGCTTTGCAGGAGGGTTCTCTACAGATTTACACTGATGCTGCTCTTGATCATCATAACAAGAAGCATAGCTATGGTATTGAGCTTGATAGAGTGAAAGCTGGCGTAGCAAAGCCTTGTGTTGGAAGTAATCCTGCTGCCATAGCTGAAGCCAAGGCAATTCAACATGTTATTCAATGGATTCAATTGCTTCATCTTTCAGTGGATGTTCTAAAAATGGATTGTAAAACCATTGTTGATAAAGTTAATTCTTGTAATTTGAATGTTAGTCCATTGGATGATATATTAATTAGTATTAAACACTTGTTATCCTTCAGTCCTAATCTTAAGGTTGTGCATAATTATAGGGATTCTAATCAATTGTCTATAAGATTGCCAAACCAGGATTAGCATTAGATAATGAGTTGGTTTGGAATGGTCCCTTACCTTCCATGTAGCTTGTTTACTTTGTACTTTCATTGCCTATTCTAATGGAGCACAAGTGTTTCTCTAAAAAAAAAAATCGTTAAAACTAAAAAAAATCATGGTTGGTTGGAAGGAGAATTTTAGTACGTGATTAAGTGTTTGGATTAAAAATCTGTGTTGTGAAAGTTTAATGTTTTAATTTTTAATATTGGTTTATTTTGTTGGCGTTATTATTAGATTGGTGCGGGAGATGAGGTTGTTGAAGTTGATAGCTTGGAGAGGGATTTGTTATCGGGTACTGAGTAATATGGAGTTGATGCATGGTGTGGTTTTGGTAGTGGTGGGTGGTGGTGGTCTTGGCTGAGGTGGTGTGGTTGTGCGAAGAAGAAGCACAAAGTTTCTAGAGAAGAATGAAGAACGAAGAAAAAGAAAACAAAAAAAAAAAGCAAAAAAATACTTTAATTTTAAAATTTATTATTATTTTTTATTTAATTATTTTATTTTTTAATTATTTTTTGTACTATTTAATTTTATTTTTAATAATTTTTTAAAATATTTAAATAATTAATATTTTATGGACTAATAAAAAGATACCACAACTATTAAAAAAAAAAAAGATACCACAACAAGTTGTAGTACACCTTCACAATAGGACCAAAGTGGATAGAACTGAGAGTTTCGTTTACAAAATTTCAATCAAAAAGTTAAATCGTATTAAACCTAAAAGGATAAATAATCAAACCGAAAAAGGCAAATATCCAAAGACTCCTCATTCCTCAAAGTCAAGGAGCACGAGTTCGGAAGAGCTTCCTATATTTATTTGTCATATTAATTTAAACAAATAATTTCTTATTGGGCTTGTGTCTTGTCATGGTCTTTTTCAAATGATGTATGGTTCATATAATAACTTACGTCACTCAAAAATGTCTATGCGTAAACTATAAAGAGCATTTTTGGATTTGTTGTGTAACGTATTAATTCAAAATTTAATCAATTACATAAATGCTTGATAGATAATGGTGTGGTGTGGTGTGGACGTGTGGTGTGCTAAACTTTGTTATTGCTACTCTCAAGTCAATATACATTTATATATTTGTATTTAAATAACCCCTAAGATTAAAATTAATAAAGATTTTTATTCATTAATATTATGAATTATAAAATTGAAAAAGCGAAAAAAAAAATTGTTTAATTAAGCCTATTATTAATTAAAAGTATACAAGTAACATTAATAATTAATCATTTCAATTCTTGTATTTTTCTATTCATAGTTATTTATTATTGTTGTTAATTATATACTATTAAGCCAGAAGATTCACAATATATTTTTTATTTTCATAAAAGTCTTACTTATATGTATATTGGTCAATGTCGTGGGCAAGATAGAGAAGTTAAGTAAGGTCAAAAAAAATTCCACAACACATGGTCTCACGTGCTTTGATGCTACATATACAGTCAAAAGTCTTATAATTGAAATATTTTATATGTTAATTGATCTTATGTCGGAATCGAATTAATACCCTTCTAGATATGGATAATTATAGTCCAAAAATTTTATCACTTTGGGATCTTAACTTACTCAATATATACATAAAAAGGAAAACTATAACATATATATTTATAATTCATATAACATAAGCTTTTGTATAAATAAAAGCTATATATCATCACTTTCACTGGGAAAAAAGAACTTGGCTGTAGTGTAGAAGATTTACTGATTATTACGTATGGTTGGTAGTGTCATGAAGCTTCCCTAGTCAATATTAGCACCGAATAAATATTCAAGGTGTGTTCTAGAAAATAAATAATTGTATATTAAAGGTGGAAAATAGAATATTATATACTTATATCTATATTAAGTCAAAAATGGCTAATTATAGCTGAATACGTATAATATGTGTACTAAGTTATATCATAATAATTGATTATTAATTAAGTGGCGTGCTATATAAAAAGCATAAATATTATCTATTTATTTATATAAGGGATATTGACGATTAAATCACTTTAATGTTAAATTTTTTAACACTTAACTATAAAAATTAATTTTTTAGAGGCAAAAACTACCTAAATTCTCATTCTGTTTTGTTCTGTACCCTCCGTCCAAAAATCACAGTTAAGCCACAGCGGACTGCCCACGTTTCTTTTATTTTCTTTTTTCCTTTTTTCTTTCCATCTCTTTTTTTTCCTTTTCCTTTTCCTTTTTCTTAATGAAAAAACCCTACCAAACCCTAGCACCCGACCCCCTCTCACACACTCTCTCTCAAGGTGCACAACGCCGGCTTTCTCCAACCAACCCCAGCGACCACCACGAAGAAAGAGATAGAGAGAGAGAGAGAGAGAGAGAGAGAGAGAGAGAGAGAGAGAGAGAGAGAGGGCAAATGGCTATGGCAAGAGCCTAGGTGCTTCGGCTCAGGTGGTAAGACGAGAGAGAGAGAGAGAGAGAGAGAGAGAGAGAGAGAGAGAGAGAGAGAGAGAGAGAGAGAAAGAGATAAAGAGAGGGCATGGGAGGGGGGTTTAGTAGAAAAAGAAGAAAAAAGAGGGAAAATAAAAAATAAAAAATTTAAATAAAAAGTAAAAAAAAAAATATTTTTAAAATAATTTTTTTTTCTAATTTTTCAAATATTTATAATTATTTTTTAAAATTACGTGGGCGACTAAAAATTTGCCATGTATATACAAGTGTGTACATGTGGACAGTCCACTGTGACACTTAACTGGGATTTTTGGACAGAGGGATACATAGCAAAACAGAATGGGAGTTTAGGTAGTTTTACTCCCAAAAAATATTTTTATGGTTAAGTGTTAAGAAATTTAAAGTTTAAATATTTTAGCCGCCAATATCCCTTTATATAATAAGTGGCTTCTAAAGTAATGAACAGACAGTACTACTTCTGCCACTTTTATTTGTTCCAAAAGTAAATCTCAACCATTTATTAAGGAGATATTCACAACAATATTAGTTGAATTATATTATTTGTGACAGTTAATTTTACATTGATTTTTTTATGGGCTATTTTCAAAAATATGAGAAAAATTATTAAGGTTATGATAAATATAGCATAAAAAGTAAATGACACTAATTATGGCATTATCTAACCAATCAAACTAAAAGTATAATTTTTTTTCTAAAAAAACCATATAAAACATTAAAAAGAAATCTGAATTTAAAATTCATAAAAAATAAAAACTTAATTAAATTACCATAAAAAATATTAAAATTCCCTTCATGTTTATTTTTTTAAAAAAATAAAACAAATAAAACTATAGTGATTGTCGAAGTTGTCACTCGTGCCGAAAAAGTCATCGGAGTTTACTACCGTCATCGGAGAAGTCGTCGGAGTAGCCCCTGGTGCCGAAAAAGTCACCGGAGTTGCTGCCAGCGCCGAAAAAGTCGTCAGAATTAGCATTGTCGCTGGAAAAATCACCAACAAACTGGTTTCTTGATGTTAGAAACCGGTTTCTTGGTAATTTTTCCAGTAATTTTACCGGTGACAATGCCAAGTCCGACGACTATTTTGGAGTTTGATGTCGGTGCCGAAAAAGTTGCGGGAGTAGTTCCTTGTGTTGGAAAAATTGCCGGAGTTATTGCCGACGTAAAAAAAGTCGTCAGAATTGGTATTTTCCCCAGCAAAATCATTAGAAAAATCACCAAGAAAGTGGTTTTTTCATCAAGAAACTGGTTTCTTCACCAAGAAAGTGGTTTCTTCATCAAGGAACTAATTTTGTTACACAACAATAATAAAGATTATGAAAACAAAACAAAAATGATATACACTGAAAATAACTGAAACCCGTTTCATCAATCAACCAAATAGAGAAAAAAAATAAAAAAAAAATTACCAAGAAGCTGGTTTCTTCATCAAGAAATTGGTTTCTTGATGAAGAAAAAAAACCAGTTTCTTGGTAATTTTTCCGATAATAATTCCGGCGACAATGCCAATTTCGACGAATTTCCCAGAGTTTACTGTCGGTACTGAAAAAGTCACCGGAGTAGCTACCGGTGTATTAGTCGTCAGAGTTGTTACCAATGCCAGAAAACTTGTCAGAATTGCCATTGTCGTCAGAAAAATTACCAAAAAACTGGTTTCTTCATCAAGAAACTAGAAACTAGTTTCTTGGTAATTTTTCCGGCGACTATGCCAATTCTGATGACTTTTCTGAAGTTTACTGTCGGTGCCGGAAAAGTCGCCGGAGTAGCTGCTAGCGTCAGAAAAATCGTCAGAATTGGCATTGTCAACGGAAAAAATCACCAAGAAAGACTTCAAGAAACCGGTTTCTTAGACTTCAAGAAACCGGTTTCTTGGTAATTTTTCAGTAATTTTTCCGGCGACAATGCCAATTCCGATGAATTTTTCGGCGTCGGCATCAACTCCGACGACTTTTTCGGCACCGACCGCTACTCCAACGACTTTTCCGACACCGGTAGCAAATTCCGGTGACTTTTTCGGCATCAATGACAAATAAAACTTCCTAAACAAATAAAAACATTAAATATGGGATTTAGAAACCTAATTACATATATATGGCATATCAAATACCATAAAAAAACCTAAAAACAAAAAAATACCATATAAATTGGTCAAACTTAAATGTGCCATATTTATCAGAAGAACTTTTTGTTAGGTTTTATGCCCTAAATAAAACTCCATTTCAATGTAATCTATTTTATTCAACATCAATAAAGAAACAGAAGTATTTTTCATTCATTTGTGTATGTTTTGGTTCACTTTATCAATTGCTTGTCTATTTGATTTATAAATTCATCTTAAGCCCTTTTCACATACTTGATCCTGTTTATTGTGTTGTCGTCCCATTGGAAAGTAAACATGACTATGTGAATAAAGTTTCCTAGATTTATCAGACACAGGGTTTTACTGATATGATAATCTACAACACGAGTTTACTTGCATTTGGAGAAATGTTATGTTCTTTCCAGAACATTGGTTAAAGTAAAGCTCAGGTTGGATGCATGGAGTATGCATCGGAAGGGACCAATATTGAACTTTGACTTAGATTTAATTAAACTTACCGTAAAATCTATTCAAGTCAATATCGCCAAGTTGATCCTAGATCAAATGTTCTTAATCCTGTTGTGATTAGGCTCAATCTTGAAAGGCTATACGTGTTCTTTGATTTGTTAGTTAAGCCTACTTTTAGGTCAGGGTGATACGTACATTTTGGGAACATGGTAGTGCAATTGAGTGGGAGCGCTAGCATAAACATGGAATCTATAGCTTTTATCTGGCGAATAGTAAGCAAAGGATGATCTCCTTCGAGCTTGACCAAACGAACATAAATGGTGGAGTACTCATTTCACATAAGCTGAAATATCATTTATACGGGGTCAAGTGTTTTAAGGATAAAATACATAGTAGCGTGTTACGGTAATCTAATCCCTTTACAGTGTAGATCATTCATATAGAGGATCATTGATCACATTAGGATTATAACAATGGATAACTAATGATGCGTCTATATGGTGGAACATATAGAGTATTCTATATACTGAGAGTGCAATTCTAAGTTCTATGCGTGGATTCAACGAAGAATTAATAAGTTAGTGAATTTTAGTGCTAAATTCTTGATCTACTTATTGGAAGCTCGGTTATATAGACCCATGGTCCCCGCACTAGTTGAGATAATATTGTTTGTAAGACTCATGTAATTGGTTTTGATTAATCAATTATAATTCACAAATTAGACTATGTCTATTTGTGAAATTTTCACTAAGTAAGGGCGATATTGTAAAGAAAGAGTTAATAGGGGCATACTTGTTAATTATGATACTTTGTATGGTTCAATTAATAAATATGATAAATGAAAATATTATTTAATAATTATTTATAGTTATTAAATAGTTAGAATTGGCATTTAAATGGTTGAATTAGAAAATTGGCGTTTTTGAGAAAATCAGATGTAAAAGTGTTAAAATTGCAAAATTGCAAAAAGCAAGGCCCAAATCCATCAAGCCATGGTCGGCCACTTTTGTAGGCATTTTAAACTGATATTTTCATTATTTTAATGCCAAATAATTCAAACCTAACCCTAGTGGAATGCTATAAATAGATAGTGAAGGCTTCAGGAAAAACACACTTCGAACTTACCTTAGTGACTAGAGTAGTGCCCACACACAGCAAGCAATACCTCAATCATAGTGAGGAAGATCGTGAAAAAAGATCATCAGCAAATGAGTTTCAGCATCAAGGATTCAGAGAAAGAAATTCAGGTTCAGATCTTGATAATACTTTGCTATAGAAAGGATACAAGGGTAGAGATCTGAACGGAAGGAGTCATTTAATTCCGCTGCACCCAATGTAAGGTTTCTTAAACTTTATACGTGTTTATTCATCGTTTTAGAAAGTTCATATTTAGGGTGTTAATAAACATACTTGTGAGTAGATCTAAGATCCTGGTAAAATAAATTCCAACACTTTTAAAATCCCATACTAAGTGTAATTTCCTTTTTTTTTAATAGTAAAATTCTTTAAACTCATATTCTATTTTAATATTTATTTTTCCATCCAAAAAAATTTTTTAAATGCCAAAGTAGACAACTAATATGTACAAAAATATATACATGTTATGTTCTTATTAGTTTACACAATTTTAATTATTTCAATAATAAGTAAATTATTCTAAAATTGAAAGAATAATTTTAAAAAATAAATAAAATAAAATATTTTTTTCCTTATTTCCTTGTTCTCTTTGTAGAAAAATTTTATTCTGAAATTACCCTTAAGTAATTCATGAGAATCAAACAATAGCTTTAAAGATTAGCGGAAGTGTACTAGAATTCATAAATCGACTTTAGAATGGTATGATCTTCCAGTTTTGCATCATAACTTTCCCTGGAGCCTTAAATAATGGGAATTCAAGAGTGGAAAGATATAATGCTATGCAAAAATAGGGATCAGTACCTGTTTATTAATAACTAAAAAATAGTAATTAATCATTTTTGACTATTTCCAATTTTGCCCCTCATCAAATCAAAAATTGTCTTTATAGTATTCCCATATTAAAATCATGACAATCATGTCCTTAAGTCATAAACTTTATACTAAAATAGACCACTTAGATTTTACACATTTATATGATGACCCAACACATATTTTATATATACAATTGTGATCCCAAATAAATAAATTTCTAACAATCTCTCACTCGGTCACATATGTATATATATAAATGTGTTAACCTTATTGACCTCATAACTTTGTCATCATAACCGTAGGCATGTGCGATCTCATCAATTAACTATATCAATATAGGATCAAAGCAATTTTTGTTGTATTAATCACAACTAAACTCATCAATAGTCACATATATTAACATAGCCAATTGACATAGATCAATCATGATATGTGGTATGAAAATTACATGCATGGTGATCTATTCATGTCAATTTTTAATTGGTCCTACTTTACTTTATAGAGATCAAAACTTTAGCTTAATGTACAAAGTGAAATAAACTAAATAACATAATTTCTTATCAGAAAATTATTCACATACACAAGTTTCATGATACAAATAAAAATTACAAAGGATTAGAAAGACAAACTCCCATTGAATCTAGGTATCCTCATACTCTAAAACACACATATGAGTAGTGTGCTCATAAAAGACCTTAGGTGGCAAACCCTTAGTAAGGGGGTCTGCAACCATGGAGTTTGTTGTCAATATGTGTTGACTTCGTCGAGCTCCTGTTGTTGTTGGAATATAATCCAGTTGATTTATTACCACAATACAACTCAAGTGGTCTTAATATTCCATCCATAATGTGTAGCCTGGTGACACAGTTGATTTATTACCACAATACTAGTTGAGAATATTTTACCAGGATCTAGATTTACTAACAAGTATATTGATTAACATCCTAAATATGAATATCTCTAAAACAATGAAATAAATACATAAGGGTTAAGAAAACCTTACATTGATTGCAGCGGAATATAATGTCTCCTTCCGTTCAAGATCTCTAGCCCTTGATTCCTTTCTGTCGTAGAGCATTATCAAGATCTGAACCTAGATCTCTTTCTCTCTTTCGGGTTTGGTTACCACCGTCTTACTCACTATGATTGAGTACTTGACTTGATATGTGTGGGCATCGCACTCTTTCACTAAGGGTACGAATATGGAAGAACAATGAAGGAAATGAAATCACTAAGGAAGGAACTCTCTCATCTAGGTTGGTTGAATAGTCAAGTTGAGAAGAGTTACTAGAGGATGAGATGAGAGCATCATGTTCCTTTTATAGTATTTCAACTAGGGCTTAGGGCTGAATCTATATGGATTAAATAAAAATAACATATTGGGCAAAAATCACTTATGGTCGTACACTTAAAGTGAACCACTTTCTAGTTACAATTTTGCCACTTTATTTCAACCACTTATTCTTCTTTCAATAATACCATATTTTCCAATTCAATTCTATAAATGTCAAACTATTAATTTAATAATTATAATTAATTACTAAATAAAATTATCATTTATATAATTTATTAATTAGACCATGCAAAGTCTCTTAATTAACAAATTGACCCCAAAATCTCTTTTCTTCATAATTAAGCCCTTGCTTAGTGAAAATTCTTAAATAAGACATAGTCTAATTTTAGAATTATAATTGATTAATTAAAATCAATTGACTAAGTTTGCAAGCAATATTATCTCAACTAGTGAGGGGACCATGGGCCTATATAACTGAGCTTTCAATAAGTAAATCTAGAATTCACCAAGTAAATTCTCAACTTATTAATTCTGCCTTACGCCACTATAGATTTCGAATTGAATAGCACTCTCAATTATATAGAACGCTCTATCTGTACCACAATATAAATACGTTATGATTATCCATTGTTACACTTCTAATAGTCAAAGATCCTCTATAGATGATCTATAGTGAATAGGGACAAATTTACTGTTCTACCATTCAATGTATTTTATCCTTAAAACACTTAGCAACCTATAAATGATAATTCAATAAACTAATATAATTACTGAAATGAGATCTCAATCATTTATCTATATTCAGCCAAGTTCGAAGGAAATTATTTTTTCACTTCTAAATACTTATAGAAGCTATAGATTCTATATCTATGATCATCGCTCCCACTCAATTGAACTACCATGTTCTTAATCCGTATGTCACAAGAAGATCCAATTGGTCGACTTTAATGAACAAATTGAAGAACATAAATAATACAACTAAGTTGAACCTAACCATATAAGGAATAAGATCTATAGACCTAAGATCAATAATTGATATTGACTTAGAAAGATATAACGGTAAGTTTATGATATCTTATCTAAGATCAATATTGGTTCCTTCCAATGTATACTCCATAGCTGTGATACTGGTAAACTTTACCAATGCCCTGGAAAGGACATAACACTTATCTAAGGTGTAAGTATACATTATTGCCGATTATCATGTCATTCTAAATCCAGTGAAGTGACAAATCATGGGAATTAAACTTTTGGACATATAATCATGATTATATTCTACTGTGCTGACGACACTATAATTATGAACAAATATATACATCTTTGTATTTATATATATGTTCCGGGCTTAATAGAATTTATACATTAAACATAATCATGAAATAAATCATGTAAACCATGCAACATAAAATGAGTTTTGATCTATTATTAATTAGTAAATTTGATTATATTGAAATAAGTTTTATTTAGGGCACAAAACCCAATAAACTCTCACTTACACTAATATAAAACAAAAGGTGCATTTCAAATAATCTCTACACCTTGATATCCAGATCAAGTATAGTATGTAGTATTCTCTCCGTATAATAGGATCTGACAGGTTGTATTCAATACAAACTTTCTCCACCATTACATTTCCTTAATCACAAAATCCTTGATATTGTGAAATTCCTCTCTATATGTCTATTCCTCTAGGGATACTGGATTCTTTACTTTTTGGCAACTACCTCTGTGTTAGTTAAGAAGTAACACTAGTAGTTAATAAATTGTTGGGACAATGCCAAAAACTGTATAGAACTTTCCATAGACTGAATAAGTATCTTTCCTACAACTTTAACATTCAGTCTCACTTGGTAGAGTTAGAGACTTCAGGTAGGTTTTTATACTTCTTCAAAATCACTGCTCCACCCCCAGAGTAATCACCATCTCATCAGCAAACTTCCTAGCACTAACACAAGTCTAAAAATCTGGTTTGGTGTATTCTAAGAGTATTAAATACCACCCTTATCGACTAACATAGAGTTCCTCCTTTTGATCTTAAGATTTTCTTGATTGTCTTTCAATGTTCCTTTCTTGGATTAATCTAATACCTACTCATTGCTCCCACTCAACTGCAGGTGTCCGATCTAATGCATACTAAAGCATATTTGAGATCTCTCACTGTTGATCCTATGGAATTCGTTCCTTGGCCTTTATCTCCTCTGGAATAGTTGAAACTTTTCCTTAGATAAATAAAATCTATGTCTAGAAGTCGAGAAGCTTCTATAGATTGCCATTAGAAAAATGCTCCAGCAACTTACTAAAGTAAGTTGCTTGCACAAGAGTAAGTAAATTACACGGCATACCATAAGCCATAGGTTTGGATAATCTCAAACCTTTAACACTAGGATCAAGAATTTCGTTAAGTCCATTGAATAGACTTATTTTCAAAAATTTCCTTTCTTGTCATTGTAATAGAAAACTTTTGGTTACTCCATATGAATGGTTTAACTATAATTCTCTTGGTTTTGCTTCTTAGTTCCTTATTCTGACTATCCATGACTTGTTTAAACTAACAATGGATTTTCATCACAAGTGTCTTCCAAGTCATAATAGGGTGAGTTTCTTGAAACCCTCCCACTATGACAAGGTACTGTGACTTTTTGTCTAAGAACACTAAATGGTATTGTCCTCTTCGGTTGTGTCAACATAACAGAGGCAGTGGGACCATCTTATATATAATAAGATGATAGAACACTTTTGGAATCAAGAAAAAATTATTTGTTCTACTTTACTATGTTTTTTCAGACATAGTAATTTTCTTAGAAAAGTAGTATTTGTTGAAACAAACACTTTCTTATCTTAAATGACCATAGGATGGTCCACCCCTGATCACTTAGAATAGCTATCAAACATGCAAATCTTAGTTAACAGTTTTAGCTTTCTTAAGGTCATGATTAGGTCATCAATGAATCTAGTAATGGTTTACACTAAGTACACAACCATTCCATCATTCTAAAATTTTCCTACCACTAGGGTATATCCCTAGAAGGTCTTAAGCAGCAGCTAGTAACTAATCATAGAACTTTCATCTTCATCAATATGCAATCCATATTTCTGGGGAGGTAAGTTTGAATACAATTCAAAGTTCAACTTAATGATCTTTGAACTGTGTATCCAAATATTTTTCCACCCCTATCAGTTCACAAGATCTTTAACCACTTACCTTAATGGTTTCCGACATAGCTAGAAATTCATGAAATTTCTCAAACATTTCAAATAAGGTAAAATCTAGAGTGATCGTCTAAAGAATTTAACGATAACTCATATCCACCCTTGAATGTACATCTATATATTTAGATACAGATGATCCTACATTCAAGTGGATATAGACATATTACTCTTTACAGAGAATGATCTTGTCAAAACAACTATGAACAAGATACAAATGCCATAGATATACAATAAAAATGTTGTTGTGGTCTTTTGATGGAAAAGGTTTAGTTACAATAAAGAGTTCATAGAATAGTCCAAGTGGATCTTGGTCACAGAATACTAAACTCAAATTCCATGCATTAACATACAATTTGAATCCATTGACATAAAATGGATATTAATAACTTGTGAAAGTCATACTGTATTGTCCAATGTATTCTAGGAAACTTGAAATAAAATTTTTTATTTGGAATCTAAAATTTAAAGTCAAAGACTTAAATTTATACCAAATATACAATGAGTAATTATTCTATCTTGGACCACCACTACTAATCTAACTCTAAGTCTAAGTTGCGTAAAGTAAACAAATACAAGTAGGAGATTTTCTAAGATTGAAGATTTATACCATTTCGGGATAGAATGTTGGGAATATAGTCATTTGCGCCATTCAATTTCAAAAGAGAAATTAGAATGACATCATAAGCAAATAATTTATAAACCATTCATCTAATGATATACTATTTAAGTAAATTCTAAATGAAAAAGCTAAGAGAAAATTAAAGGATAATTTCGATTAAAATAAGAATCCAACGATGTTCCATTTAGGCGAGAGTCAAAATAATTCTTATTTTATGAATCTCTTCATTGTTTCATATTTTAAACACTAATCTAAGTTGTCATCTTTGGATGTACAACTAGATGTTGCATTTACAAATACTTATTTGTCCAGATCTAACACTATTATGTTTGTCTAATGGATGACAATCCTTTAGGATTTGTCCCATTAAAAATAACAGGCTAAGTTAGACCAACAATGAAGACTCAAAATTACTACTACTACATTAATAACAAACAGTAACATGGTTCAATATAAATTCATACATATTCAGAAATTATCATACACATAGCAAGTAACAAAGACATGTGAAAACACAAAACAAGCACATCTTAAATAATTTCCAAGATTTCTGAAAAATTGATATAGTGCTTCGTTTTAAGTCGAGAGTCAAAGATATTATTCATTGAATAGAGTAGTCAACTCATCTAAAATGTATACCATTCTAGCAACCTTTTATTCTATCGAAAAGAGAATCTGACATTGCTTCGTTTTGAGTCGAGAGTCAAGGTCATTCCTATTTCATGAGCTTCCACCATTGTTTCATACCTTGCAAGTCCTACTCTTAGAAGTCATTATTCGGATGGACGTTACTAAGAATATGAACACTTACAATAATACTTATCTTTCGAGATTCTACGGCGTTAAATTACTAATGAACGTCCATCTATTAGAGATGAATCTCACTAAAACAAGAACTGTATAGAACAAACAATGGATATCAAATATCCTTATAACTAAACCTCATTATTTTAAAGAATGTATTTTGATTTGATACTTATTTTAATCTATTTATTTTAACATGTATTTATTTAATTAAAATTACTAATTTAGATAACTCAAAATATAAATTTTGATTTAGTATTTATAAAATTATACCCTTGGAAGATCTCAAAAATAAACTTTATTTTCCATCCATAGTATTATTTTTTCAATAAATATTATGAAAATTACTTAATTTAAATTTGTTTAAAATTAAATAATTAATTTTCAACTCAAATTTAATTTTCTATAAATATATATATATATGATTGAATTTAAAATCCAATGTATTATATATAAAAATACATTTTTCGAAATCTTTCAAATAAAGTAAAATAAAAGTAAAAAAAATTATACTAATTTATGTTGGTCTAAAATTAAATAAATTAATTTTCAACATAAATATAATTTTCCTGTTTAATTAAATCTCATAAGAAAAATATCAAATATTTAAGTGTCTAGAATTAAATCAGCTTAAATATTAATTTTTTAATTTAATTAAATATATCTAGAAATATACCAAAAGTCTATATAGAAAATATCTATCTAGATAATTCATAAACTAATTAATTAATTTCTAATTAAAATAATATATTTTAGACTATTTATTTTATCAAATCATTAATAAAAATTACTTGATTTAAGTTGATCTACAATTAATTAGTAAATTAATTTTCAACCTTAATCTAATTTTTAAAATAAAAAAAATTCGAAATATCTATACTAAAAATAAATGTATTTCGAAATATAATTGGGAAATGATTATTAAAATAAAATAAAATATATTCTGAAAATTATTCTAATTTAAGTTGGTATAAAATTGAAAAATTTTCGACTTAAATATAATTTTCTATTTAATTAAATTCAATAAAATAGAAATAATTAAGTATCTAGAATAAATTCAACTTAATTATTAATTCTAATTTAATATCTAAGAATAATTATCTAATTAAAGTTGGTCCATATTTAATTGACAAATTAATTTTCAACTTAAATATATATTTTCTATTTAATTAAATTTCTTGAAATAGAAACGAATAATTAAGTATCTTGAATAAAATTAATTTAATTACTAATCTTATTTAAGTTCTAAGAAAAATATCTTAATTTAAGTTGGTCTAAAATTAATTAACAAATTAATTTTCAACATAAATATATTTTTCTACTTAATTAAACATTATAAAATATAAATTAGTTACTAGAAATCATTATCTTGAATATTTCATTAAACTAAGTGTGTTTTTCTAAATTAATTTTAAAATAATCTAAAGAAAAATTAATTTCATTTATTTCAAAATTAATTATGTTGCTAATTCAATTTTAATTAGGTTAAACTAGTATAATTAGCCTAGTATAATGATTTAAATAAGACAAATGGGCCTTCACAATTGGAGTTGTTCATGTGAGGGAGACCTGGGTTCAGTATGTTGTACCCACTACTAATGGTCCCCTAACTCTCACACAAGGCCCAAAGGAGAGGAATTTAACCTTTGGTGATCTGTTTGGATCTCAAAGTACTCTAGGTGTACTAGGGGATCTTCTTTCCCCGTGTACATCTTCCAAGTCGGCATCTTGAATTTAGACAAGGGCAAGGCATTTATATATATCGAGAATGGTGGTCCCCTTGTCCTGTCTAGCTCAAGCTCTGAAGGATTTGGACCAGCTAGGCCTTTGAGCATGTCTCGTATCTGATCTAACTGTGCTTGCGTAAAAGAATCTGTTGCTGTAGAGGCCTCGTTGATTGGCCCTTCTTGAACGAGCTGCAGCCTTGGATTGCCCAAAGCCTAGCTGGCCATACCCTAGGAGAGGGTATACTCAAGGCCAGCCAGCCCTGAGTTTCGTACTTGTACATGGCCAGCCAGCTGTAAGCTAGGTGCGGCCTGGCCGCCCACACTTCTCTGCCTGGCTAGTGGAGTTTGTGCATTAACATGAGGTAAATCACACCAAGTACTGGAGTTTGGTGGATCCAACTGTCTAAAGTGATTAATTTCACTTCTCAAATTTTATTTTGAATGTTTCTACACGCTCTCATTCCTTGTCAGTAGAAAATTGATTTTTGGGTGACTCTTCCCCTCGTGGAGGGAGTGCTCCTCTCTGGCTGGCCATAGGGACTTTTGGAGGCGTCTAGCTAGCCATGGGAACTTCTGCTGGTGGTTGGCTAGCCACAGGATGGATAGCGGGGCTATTACTGAGCTTGAGATCCTGGGCTGGCCCCCCATGCCACTGGTTGTCAGGATCTGGTTGTTCTCCCTGTTAGACCTTTGAGGCAAGGTCTGTCCTCCCTCTAACAAGGGAGGATCTGTCCTACTCCCTGAGGGGCCAAGTTGGTCAGCTTATCGATAGACCCTCCCTAATCTATCAACTAGTCTTCCTTGAAGTGGATCTTTGACGAGATCCTGGCCTCTTACACTGGTTCTTTAGTTGAACTACCTTATCAGATCGTTAGCCTCTCTATTGCAGCCATGTAACTCCGCTTGGGGAGATTGAAGGATGTACTCTGGGTCATCCATCCATCTTAGGAATTTGCGTCTCTGTTGAGCAAGTGCATCGTAAGCAACATCACGTGCTTCTTCAAGGAATTTACGTCTCTCTTAAGTGAATACATCGCAATCAACATCGCATGGTTCTTCAATTAGGCTAGCTTGGCAAACGACCTCTCTAAGTCTAGCTAACTCGAGATCTTCTCCCAAGTCCACATGGGGCTCGCCAATTCTTGGTCTTGTCTCTCTTGCATAGTATAATGGATGAAACCCAATTTTTGTTCATGGGGGTGCCCCCAAGGATTCTTCCTTCAGTTGGAGGCGCCTGTGGAGGGTCCTCCCTTAGAGGCAGGGGCGAATTGTTCAGATCTACCAAGA
Organism: Cannabis sativa; assembly: GCF_029168945.1. Taxonomy (NCBI): domain Eukaryota; kingdom Viridiplantae; phylum Streptophyta; class Magnoliopsida; order Rosales; family Cannabaceae; genus Cannabis; species Cannabis sativa. The sequence continues at coordinate 29,125,069 of NC_083602.1, read as the reverse complement.
TGTTTATGCCATCCTAGCCAACTGTAGTGTCCAGATTCGTGGTGCCTACTATGGTGGCAGGATTAACCACATCTGCTGTGTTCATGGGAATTCCAGTTGTGGTTGGAACATGGACATCAGGATCTGCAACCCGTGGGTCTTGAGGAAGGCCTGAAGATGCAGATGGTGTAACTAGAGTTCTTCTCATGTTAACCATGGTGTTTGATCAGATATGATATCAACTCGCTCTCAATTAAAGCACAAAACTATTGACCTCTGAAAAGGGCCAACTGACAGTAGGGTCGTATTAATCTGATGTTTTCCATGTGTTACACATTAAGTACAATAAAGTAAATAAGATATGGATTTTTATAGAGGTTCGACCCCCTTAGTTAGAGGGTAATGACCTACTCCCTTTTTGGTTGTATTGATACCTAGAGATAATACTATTCACATCACTATAGGTGGAATCTGATATAGCTCTCTATAAGGTTACAAAGCATGGATCAAGTAGGAAAATCACTAATGAGAGAGAGGTATAGCCTTAGAGGCGAGTGAGAGAGAGGAGCAGAGAGCCCCTTGGGGTTGTACAAGAGAGAGAGAGAGAGAGAGAGAGAGAGAGAGAGAGAGAGAGAGAGAGAGAGAGAGAGAGAGAGAGAGAGAGAGAGAGAGAGAGAGAGAGAGAGAGAGAGAGAGAGAGAGAGAGAGAAGAGAGATTAGGGTTTTAGACATAGAGTGATTTGGAGGCTAGGATTAGATATGTCTTCTAGGTTAGAGTTAAGGCCTTTATATAGGAGAGCCTAAACCCTAATTTACAATTGAAACCCTTAGATATTGACATATTAAATTGATTAAATACAAAAGACTAAATTTTCCCTTAAAAGTAGATATTTTCCATCAAGTTTGTTGGGTTGTTAAGGCTCCAATTTACAGGTAGCATTGAGCCCACGTATCAGGTTGTGTAGAGAATCCTGCCAGGTCAATCCTGGCTAGCCATACACCTATAGGGGAGGTTTGGCCGGCCATGCAAGGACTGTAGGTTGAGGTCTGGCCGGCCATGCTCCTGCCAAGACCTGGAAGGTCATGTGCCTACTAGTATCCTATAATTCATGTTCTATCAACTTTACCAAGAGGAGGCTAGCCTTTGGATGTGGAGGCCACCCTTTGGCAAGTCGAGGACAGCTTTGTACACTGTTTCCTTGTAGAGGTCAGGCTCCCTTGGTCTGAAAGTCGCCTTTTGGCCGGCCAGATTGTGCCCCGATCTTGGTCGGCCATATTGTTAGGATTTTATGCCCTAAATGAAACCTATTTCAATATAATCTTATTTGTTATCAATAAATGATTAGAAGTTATTTATGTTTACATGTATTTTTCATGCTTATGGTTTAATATACAATTTCTATTAAACCAAGTTATTCACAATTATACTGATGTCAACATAGTGGAAGGTAATTGTGATTATATGCTTCAAAAGTTTATGTCCCATGATTCATTAGTGCACTGGATTTACCCTAATGTGATAGTCAGCGATAAAATTTACTTACACCTTAGATAAGTGTTATGTCCTTTCCAGGACATTGGTAAAGTATGCTAGAATAGAATGTATGGAGTATACATTGGACTGGACTGATATTGAACTAGTAAAGATATTATAAACTTACTGTTGTATCTTTCTAAGTCAATATTACTTGGTTGGTCTTATTAGATCAAAAGATCTTTACCCTAATATGGTTAGGTTCGATCTCAAAAGTTTTATTTATGTACTTAGAGTTGTTCGTAGAGATGGAAATTTATACCGCGGGGATTGGTAACCGCAGGTTCCCGCCCCTAATGGGGTGGGGATTCCCCGTCTTGGTGGTTAATGGGGTGGTGGTGGGGGACAATTTCAATACCCGAAGCGGGGATGGGGCGGGGCCGGGGATAGTACTATCCGTACCATATTCGACCCCGATATAGATATATCTAATTTCCTACTAGGTTATGCTTTTTTTTAGGTAGATATATCATCCATAATCAAAATTATATATCATATGCTTAAATTATGAAGATCTAATGACATTAGTGAACTGATGATCATTGTGAATTACATGCTTAAAGATATTTTCTTTTCGATTCTTAATTTCATCTTTGTTTACTTTTTAATTTTTTGGGACGCTTGAGAGGTATAAGACTATGATCCTATACTTGGGTTATGATTTTTTTTGTTTTTTTTTCAAACTTTGAGGCATATTTAGTTTTTATTTTCTACTAGGTTATGCTTTTTTTAGGTAGGTTTGTCTTTTATCTCCTATGAATTATGAATGCATAATAAATATTTGTGAGAATATAGGTTTAATTTATTTTTTTCAATTATTTTAAATTAATTTTTTTTTTCATTTTACCTTAATGGATACCTGATGAGTTACCCATAACCGATGGGTATTCCCTTACCCCGAATCTGTTGGTTATTAGACGGGGATGGGGAAGGATGGGCTTATAAATAGGTAGCGAGGATGGGGGCGGGGATTGCATCCCCTATACATTAACTGCCCAATTTCCATCTCTAGTTATTCGTTAAAGCTTACATAATTGTTTGGGCAACACATATGGTTGGAATATGTTTTACCATGATCTAGATTTACTACCATGTATGTTATTTAACATCATAATATGAATTTCTAAAACAATGTAAATAAACACATATAAAGTTTCAAAAAACCTTACATTGGGTGCAGCAAAATATTAATGGCTCATTCCGCTCAGATCTCTAACCCTTGTATCCTGTCTGTCGCAGAGTATCACCAAGATCTGAGCCCGAATGTCCTTCTCTTAATTCTGGATTCTTCACAGCCTTACACACTATGATTGAGATACCACTTGATGTGTGTGGGCACTCACTCTATCACTCAAGGTATGAAAATATGATAAAGAAAAGAGAAGGGCTGGTTCGAATTCTATAGAAGGAATAGATGGCTCAATTTTTCCTAAAGGCAAGAAATTTCATCATCTTTAAGTGTGAGCAATCACTATCTATTTATAGGCAACCACCTAGATTTAGGTTAGGATTTATTAGGCGTTAAAATAATAGAAATATTAAGTGGAAATTACCACTCAAGTGGTCGGCCACACTTATGGGCCCCACTTTGAATTTTTTCCACTTTTGACAATCTTTCTTTTATTTTCTCAAAAACGCCATTCTTCTAATTCTAACCAATTAAATGCCAAAACTAATTATTTAATAATTAAAATAAATTATCAAATAAAATGGCCATTTAATATATTTATTAATTAGACATAATAAAGTCTTTCAATTAATAAATAAAACCTAGAATCTCTATTCTTCACAATTTAGCCATTGCTTAGTGAAAATTCATAAACTAGACATAGCCTAATTTTAGAATTATAATTGATTAATTGAAATCAATTATCTGAGTCTTACAAGCAGTATGGTCTCAACTATTATGGGGACCATGGGCCTATGCAACCGAGCTTCCAATAAGCCGAACTAGAATTTACCAAGTAAATTCCCTGACTTATTAATTCCTTGTTGCATCCACTCATTAAACTTGGAATTTCACTCTCAGTCATATAGAACGCTCTATATGTTCCACGATATAGATACGCTATAAAATTTTAACCATCGTTCTAATCTCAATAATCAAAGATCCTCTATAGATGATTTACACCGAGTAAAGATAAATTTACCGTGTCACTCCTCAATGTATTTGTCCTTAAAACACTTAGCTTCCTGTAAATGATATTTCAGTGAACTAAAATATGATCACTGAAACAAGAGCTCTTCCATTTACCTCTATTTAGCTAAGCTTAAAGGAAATCATCGTTTCACTTCTATGTCCTGATAGAAGCTATAGATTCCATATCTATGTTTAGCGCTCCCACTCAATCATACTACCATGTTCACAAAATGTACTTATCACCCTGACCAGAAAGTAGGCTTAACTAACAAATCAAAGAACATGAATAGCACTCCTTAGATTGAACCTAAGCATGTCAGGATTAAGATCTTTTGATCTAAGATCAACTAGTGATATTGACTTAGAAAGATACAATGGTAAGATTATAATATCTTTACCAAGATCAATATCGGTCCCAGTCCAATGTATACTCCATACATTCGAAACTAGCATACTTTGCAAATGTTCTGGAAAGAACATAACACTTATGCAAAGTGTAAGTGCACTTCATCGCTGATTATCACATCAGTTTAAATCCAGTGCATTGATGAAACAGAGACTTTGTCTTTTGAAGCATATAATCACAATCACATTCAACTGTGTTGGCATCACTGTAATTGTAAATGACTATATGTTCTTGACTCAACAGACTTTGTATATATTAAACCACAAACATGAAAACTACATGTAAACATAAATGACTTCTAATCTTTTATTGATAACAAATCAGATTAGATTGAAATGAGTTTTATTTAAGGCATAAAATCCCAACACATATATCACATTATAGTACAATTGAGTGAGAGCACTAATCATAGATACAAAAATTATAGCTTCTATCTAGATATAGAAGTGAAATGATGATTTCTTTTGAGCTTAGCTTATTAGAGAGATAAATGGAAGAGCTCTTATTTTAGTAATTATATTAATTTACTGAAATATAATTTATAGGAAGCTAACTGTTTTAAGCACAAAATACATTGAGGGCTATAACGGTAAATTTGTCCCTACTCGGTGTAATTCATCTATAGAGGATCTTTGATTATTCGGATTAGAACGATGGATAATTCATAGCATATCTATATCTTAGAACATATACAGCATTCTATATAATTAAGAATGCAATTCTGAATCTATAGTGGCGCAAGGAGGAATTAATAAGTTAGAGAATTTACTTGGTAAATTCTAGATCTACTTATTGGAAGCTTGGTTATATAAGCCCATGGTCCCCACACTAGTTGAGATAATACTACTTGTAGACTCAGTTAATTGATTTTAATTAATCAATTATAATTTTTAAATTAGACTACATCTTATTTATGAATTTTCACTTAGCAAGGGCTTCATTGTAAAGAAAAGAGATTTTAGGGTTTATTTGTTAATTAATAGACTTTATTAAGTCTAATTAATAAATAAGTTAAATGGAAATTTTATTTGGTAATTATTTTTTAATTATTAAATAAATAGTTTTAAAATTTAAAGGATTAAAATTGAAAAATATGACATTGGTGAAAGAAAAGATAAATTATTGAATAAAATGGCAAAATTCTAACTAGTGGGACCTATCCTATGGCCTGCCACTTAAAGAGAATTTTAGCCAATTTTTTTATCTTTTTTAATTCGTTATAATTTAAATATAACCCTAGGAGGAATCCTATATAACGAATAAGATGACTCTCATTCTCATCTAACCTAAGTTAACCTAGTTTTCATTCTTTGTTAGACAACTAGAAATTTGAGAGCCATTCTATAGAATTCGAATCTCCCTCTCGTTCTCTTCATAATTTTTGATCCCTATAGTGAAAGAGTACATGCTCTGTTGGAATTTATTTTACCAGGATCTTAGATCTACTGACAAGTATGTTGTTTAACACCCTAAATATGAACTTTCTAAAACGATAATTAAACACACATAAAGTTAAGAAAACCTTACATTGGTGGCAGCAGAATAATGTCTCCTTCCACTGAGATCTCTAACCCTTGTATCCTTTCTGTCGCAAAGTATTATCAAGATCTGAGCCCGAATGTCCTTCTCTTTGTGTGTGATCCTTCACAGTCTTCCAATCTATGATTGAGGTACCACTTGCTGTGTGTGGGCACTACTCTATCACTAAGGTTTCGAAATTGTGAAGAGGAAAAGAGAGAGGGTTAGGGTCGGCTATAGAGAGAGAAGTGGAAGGCTCAGTTTTTCTGAAAAGGAAATTTCTAACAGAAGGCTTGAAAAACTTGTTGAAAACTTGTTGTTTGACAGAGCCATCACTTTCTATTTATAGGCAACTACTAGGTTTATGTTAGTAATTATTTGGCATTAAAATAATGAAAATATTAATTGGAAAAGGCTCACCAAGTGGCTGGCCACAACTGTTATTGGGCCTCACTTGGATTTTGCAGTTTTCACAATTTTTATTTCTATTTTCTCAAAAATGCCAATTTTTAAATTCTAACCATTTAAATGCCAAAACTAATTATTTAATAACTAAAATAGATTATTAAATAATATTGTCATTTAATTTAATTATTAATTAGACATATAGAGTCTCTTAATTAATAAATAAACATAGAATCTCTTTTCTTTACAATTTCACCCCTGCTTAGTGGAAATTCACAAATTAGACATAGTCTAACTTTAAAATTATAATTGATTAATTACAAATCAATTATTGAGTCTTACAAGCAGTATAGTCTCAACTAGACTGGGGACCATGGATCTATATGCTGAGCTTCCAATAAGTGAACCGAATTTACTAAGTAAATCCATACTTATTAATTCCTCGTTGAATCCACTCTTAGAACTTAGAATTGCACTGTCAGACTTATATAGAGCATATTATATGTTTCACGATATAGATATGCTATCTCATTTAACCATTGTTATAATCTTATTGTGATCAAAGATCCTCTATATAAATGATTTACATCGAGATGGGATAATTTTACCGTTTTCACCCCTCAATGTATTTGGCCCCTTAAAACAATTAGCTACCTGTAAATGATATTTTAGTGATCTAAGAAATAGTCACTTAAACAAGAGCTCATCCATTTACTTCTATTTAGCTAAGCTCGAAAGGAATCATCACTTGACTTCTATACACCAGTAGAAGCTATAGATTCCATATTTATGTTCAGCACTCCCACTCAATCATACTATCATGTTCCCAAAATATACGTATCACCTTGACCCAAAAGTAGGCTTAACTAATAAATCAAAGAACATGAATAGTACTCCTGAGTTGAGCCTGAGCATATCAGGATTTAGATTCTTTTAATCTTAAGATTAACTACTGATATTGACTTGGAAAGATACAACGGTAAGTTTACAATATCTTAACTAAGTTTAATATCGGTCCAGTCCAATGTATACTCCATACATTCAAAACTAGTATACTTTACCAATGATTGGAAAGAACATAACACTTACTCCAAGTGTAAGTACACATCATCGCTGATTATCACATTAGTGTAAATCCACAACACTAATGAAACAGGGACTTAGTCTTTTGAATCATATAATCACAATCACATTCCACTGTGTTGACAATGCTGTAATTGTGAATAAATATATGATCTGGACTTAACAGATTTTGTGTATAAACATATCAAACATAAGCATGTAACATTCATGCAAATATAAAACACTTCAAATTTCTTGTATTGATAACTAATCAGATTGTAGTGGGTTTTATTTAGGGCACAAAACCCAACATGCTCACCTATAGAAAGTCAAGTACTCAATCATAGTGCGAAAGGCTGTAAAGAATCCTACACTTGAAGGAGAATCAGGCTCCAATCTTAATAATACTTTACGATAGAGAAGAACAAGGGTTAGAGATCTGAGTGGAATGAGACATATTATTCTGCTGCCACCAATATAAGGTTTTCTTAACATTATACGTGTTTAATTCCATTGCTTTAGAGAATTTATATTTAGAGTGTTAAACAACAAACATGTTCGTAAATTTAGATCCATCCAAAATAATCCCCAACACATACAAGCTCACCCTGGCCAGCCTATAGGCTTCTCTTGGCGAACCAGACCTGTTGGTATAGCTCCTTCATGGCTCACTTCACTCTTTTCGGTTGTTGCTTGATGGTTTTGCCATATATTGTATGGAGACCTTGACTTGCTACTGGAAAAGCTGTATTCGACATGTACTATGTCTTGGCTTACGTGTATATGCCACGTCAGGTGGAAAAAAAATGGGATATCAGTTTCTTTACACAATGATTGGTCCGAATTTCAAATCATGTTCGATGACTCGACAGGGAGTCGCATGTCCTATGTTGTCAACACATAAGACGTCTTTCTATGCGATTCAAGATGAATGCATACATCCAAGCGATATGCCCATTAGCCATTTAACAGATATATATCGCACCTAAAGCCTGCGAGCTTGTGCGAGAATATGAAAAGATAACTTGTGCTCGATAAATTGCATACGTTGCTACACTTAAACACAAGAATGGATTAAACTTTTCTTCATTTACTCTTTTACGTTTATTCGATTTAATACTATTATTTTTTGTAAAAACGATTCTAAAACCGATCAGCCATGTAAAACTAAAAGGACACTTGCTTTCTGTATAAAGGAGTGATCCAAATTAAACAATTCTAAAATCGGTAGCTTATTGTTCAATACTCGCTATTTTAAGTGAGTATTTGCACTTTTTTTGGGTGACTTATTTATTATTTGCACGAATTGTGGTGTTGTGAAATTTTTTCCGACTACACTATATAAATAATTAATTTTGTAAATTATAGAAATTTGTACGCTTATCCATTTCTTTTGTGATACTCTCACAAACCATAGGAGCTAAAGTAACAATGAAAATCATAAAAAATAATAATAATAATAATTAGTATTTTTGTTAACTAAACTTTTGGCATTACCTGATTTGCCCCCTAAAATATACGACTTGTTACAAATTTTCCTTAAAATATAACAGTTACATATGTCTCTTCTGTTAGGTTCCATTTCTTTTAACGTCAAAAATTAACATTTTCACCCCCTCAACTTTGACCAATACCAAATTTTGTCCCCTTTTATAAAAAAAAATTAATTTTCAAAATTATAATATTCTATTAATTCTGGGGAAAAAATTAATAAAAAGTATTAAAAACCCTAATATAAAATTAAATGAATTACAAAATATTAAATTTACTTAAAAAAATTAAATTATTCCTAAAAAAAATATTTTCAAACTTTGTTTTATTTATCACGTATCTTAAAAAATCAAACCAAAATTATTCAGAACCTAATAAATAATTTAAATAAACTAAAATTTTTTGAAAAAAAAAAATCAAACTTATTTATATTCATAAACTTATATCTTAAAAAGTAAAGAAAAATTGAAAATTTAATAAAAATAAAAAATTATTTTGACAAAAAGTTAGAAATTAAAGTAAAAAAATGTTATGTTTACTTAAACAAATCTATATTTTCTTCAGAAAAATAAAATAGAGTCAAGTTTGTTCCCGTAAAATTTAGATTTTATAAAAATTGAATTTTTAATATCTAATGAATTTTTTAAATCGCTTAATTAGTTTAATTTTTTTTAATTTTCTTAGTTATTCAAAATGATTTTTTTAAAATCTAAAATAATTTTTTATGATTTACTAAAAAAATATTGAATCTTTCTCATTTTTATTTTGAGGGGGTACAGTTTGATAATTGTCAAAGTTTAGGGGACAAAATTGCTAATTTACAAAGGCACGCCAGCATTTAAATGGAATAGTGGGACGAAAAATGTTGTGGTGTAATTCATAGAAAACCAATATTGTTTCAACTGGCTAGAAGTGGCAGTTAAGTTGGTTAGCCTTGTTGTTTTTGGTTAGAGGCTTGGTTTTGTGAGCTGTTATCTAACCTATATAAACACCAAATTGTAATCAATGAAAAGTGACAGAAAAGAAAGAAACTGAGGGAGAAGGTGAGAATCAGAGAGAATTGAATTAAGAGAGAGAGTTAAAGGCTGTAGCTCTTGAAGGTTATGAACCATGGTATTCATGGTATTCTAACCAGTCGATCATGGAGGTTTAAGAGTAGATTTCTCTTTGTTTGCTACTCTGATTGAAGATCAGGAATTGGTGTTTGTAAATAACATTTTAATAGTGGAAATACTCCTTGGGGGAGAGCTGGAATAGGACTCACATTGAGATCCGAACCAGTATAAAATTCCTTGTCTCACTCTTTATTTTTCTCTATTTTCTGCATTGATTTTTTGTCTTGTTTATGTTTGATTCTTTTTTTGTTTTAGTATCAGGTTTATGAGCACTGTTGTGCATGTGTGTGTGTGTGCTGAGTTTGTGTTGTAGGAATCTACAACAGTGGTATCAGAGCAAGGTTCTTGGAGGATCCAAGACTCAACACTAAGGTTGCCAAGAATCAAGAAAGATTGATCAATGGCATCTTCATCAACCAGATTCGACTTGGAAAGGTTCGATGGTTCAGGAGATTTTAGTCTATGGAAAGAAAAGATGATGGCCATTCTAATCTACCAGAAACTAGACTCTGCATTGGTGGAAAGGATTGAAAAGTCTGAAAATGAAGGAGATGCATCTAAGAAAGGTGAAGTTGAAACCACAATAAAGCAAGCAAGATCAGCAATTATTATGAATCTTGCTGACAATGTCCTGAGGTAAGTTATAAGGGAGAAGACTGCACTGGGGATTTGGAAAAAGCTGGAGCTACTGTACATGGCAAAGTCTACAGCCACCAAGATTTTCTTGAAAGGAAAATTCTATGGATTCAAGATGAATGCCACTGTTACATTGGAGCAAAACTTAATTGTTCTCTCTCTAACCAATATGGGAGAAACAATCAGGGAGGAGGATCAAGCTGTGATAATTTTAAATGCTTTACCAGATCAGTTCAAAGAGATGAGAACTGTTATAATGTACAGTAGAGATACTCTCACACTTGAAGATGTAATGAGCACTCTTAGGTCAAGATATGTTGAACTATTAACTAGAAAAAGGCTGAAAAACAAGAAACCAGAAATGATGAAGCCTTGATGATTCGAGGAAGACAACCAAGAAGAGGAAATTCCAGGTTTAGGGATCAATCCAAGTTTAGAAATTACTCAAGGCACAAGGGAAGCACAAGATCGAAATTAAGACAAAAGGAAACAAGAAAATGCCATCACTGTGGCAAAGTTGGCCATTTAATCAGAAATTGCTGGGAACTTAGGGACAAGAAAAGGCAAAATAAAGATGAAGAGGATAAAGGAAATGACTCAAATGTTGTTGTTGATGATCACTACAGTTTAGATGGTGATGTTTTTGTTATTATCAAGGAACAAAGTAAAGATCCAAAGGTAGGAGATGCATACACAAGTTCAGATCAGAGGGACGATGATGAATGGATTCTTGGCAGTGGTTGTACATACCATTGAGTCCAAATAAGGATTGGTTCATTGACTACTCTCAAATTGATGGTGGAAAAGTCATGATGTGGAATGACCACAAATGTCAAGTTATTGGTATTGGCACCATTTCCATCAGAACCTATGATGGCACTATCAAAACACTCAGAAATGTTAGGCACATTCCTGATCTGAAGAGAAATTTGATTTCTCTTGGTACTCTTGAAGATGAAGGGTTCGAGTACAAGACTGGTAAAGGGACTATGAGAATTACTAAAGTGTCTTTACTTGTCATGAAAGGCATCAAGAAACATGGTTTGTACTTTCTAGATGAACAAACTATGACCCCTGAACAAGCTGCTGCAGTCACCAAAGGAAAAATCGATTCCAAGCTTTGGCATGCCAGATTGGGTCATATCAGTGAGCAAGGATTAGTGGAGCTATCTAAACAAGGTATATTGTCAAATTATACTCATGCAAACTTACCCTTTTGTGAAATTTGTGTACAGGGCAAACAACACAAAATTAAATTTTCAAGAAGCAAGTACAGAGCAAAGAAAGTTCTGGAGTACCTACATGCTGATCTTTGGGGTGCAAGTAGGGTGAAAACACCAGGAGGAAATCAATACTTCCTCTCTGTCATAGATGATTACAGCAGAAAGGTATGGGTTTCCTTACTTAAACAGAAAAATGATTGTCTTAACAAGTTCAGAAATTAGAAAATATTTGTTGAGAATCAAACTGATAAAAGGATTAAATCCTTGAGAACTGATAATGGCCTTGAGTTTATTAATGATAAGTTTGATGAGTTATGTGTAGAAACAGGTATTAGAAGACATAGAACTGTTGTTAAAAATCCTCAACAGAATGGGGTTGCTGAAAGAATGAATAGGACACTTCTGAACAAGTTAAGATGTGTCCTACTCGATTCTGGTTTGCCTAAGAATTACTGGGGAGAAGCTCTATATACCTCTTGTTACCTAATAAATAGAAGTCCTAGTAGAGCCATTGATCTAAAAACTCCTCAAGAGTTATGGAATGGTAAGACTCCCTCCCTAATGCACTTAACATCATTTGGTTGTGTTGCATATGCACACACAGTAGAAGATAAACTAAGAAAGAGGTCTATCAAATGTGCTTTCCTTGGATACCAAGTTGGTGTCAAAGGCTATAGACTGTTATCAATTGAGAATAATAAAATTTTGATTAGTAGAGATGTTGTTTTCAATGAAAATGATTTTCCCTTTAAAGGAAATGAGAAGGGTATTCTGCCTAATGTTTCAGGTAATAACTCTCAACCCAAGATGCAAATCGAGGTGGAGCCATTGCAGCATACAAGTGGAGATCTTAAAATTCTAGATGGAAATGATCAAGACATTGAGGAAGACAACCAATCTGAAGACCTGGAGAATTATCAACTAGCCAGAGATAGAACATGGAGAGAAATAAAGCCCCCTGCCAGATTTGGTGAAGCTGACATAATTGCATATGCTCTTGCAGTAGCAAAAGAATCAAACGAAGATGTACATAGAAGCTACCAAGAAGCAATCAACAGTAAGCACTCAAAGATATGGAATGCAGCAATGAATGAAGAGATCATCTCACTAAAGAAGAACAAAACATGGATTGTTGTAATAAAACCAGATGGACAGAAAGTAATTGGATATAAATGGATTTTCAGAGAAAAAGATGGTCTGACTAAAGATGAACCAAAGATATACAAGGCTAGATTAGTTGCAAAAGGATTCACACAAATTGAAGGTGTAGATTACCTAGACATCTTCTCACCAGTTGTCAAGATGAAGACAATAAGAATGATGATTGCAATTGCTGTTCAACTTGACTGGGACATACAACAAATAGATGTAAAAATAGCATTTTTAAATGAAAACTTGAAGAAACTATATACATGGAGCAACCTAAAGGTTTCAAGGTGGAATCAAAAGAAGGGGAACTGGTTCGTCTACTGAAGAGGTCTTTATATGGCCTAAAGCAATCTCCAAGGCAATGGTACAAGAAAATTGACTCTGTAGTCACTAAAGTTGGTTGTATCAGATCTAAGTATGACACCTGCTTGTATTTTACAAATCTAAATTCACAAGTTGCAACTTTCCTGTTAATCTATGTTGATGACCTGCTTATCATGGGTAAAGATCAAAACCAAATAAGCAAACTATAGTATGTACTAAATAGTGAGTTCAAGATGGACATGGGAGTTGCTAAGAAAATCCTAGGCATTGAAATCAGAAGAGACAAGAAGGAAAAGAGGCTGCTGCTTACACAACAATCTTACATTGAGAAGGTCATTAAGAGGTTCAATATAAAGGATGGAAAAGAGACTCAAGTTCCATTAGCTGGCCATTTTGCATTCACAACTGAACAATCTCCAAAAGATGAAAAATCCAAGAAAAGAATGGAAGAAATTCCTTATGCCAAAGCCATTGGAAGTGTTATATATGCTATGATAAGCACAAGGCCTAACATAGCATATGTTGTCAGCACTTTGAGTCGATTTATGTCCAATCCTAGTGAGGATCATTGGACTGGTTTAAAATGGCTTTTAAGGTATCTAATAACAACCTCAAACTATGGTTTGAAGTTTGAAAAGACTGGCAGTACATTGAAGTTAGAAGGATTTGTTGATGTTGATTATGCATCAAACAAGGACACTAGAAAGTCGATTACTAGCTACTGTTTCCAGTTGAATTCATGCTGTATAAACTGGAAATCTCAGCTACAACCTGTTGTTTCTTTGTCAACTACAGAAGCCGAGTTTATGGCAATAACAGAGGCCTTCAAGGAAGCAACATGGATCAAGGGTATTCTACAAGAAATCAACATGCTGAAAGGAAAAGTTTTTGTATTTTCAGACAGTCAATCTGCCATTCACTTGAGCAAGAACCCAGTCTACCATGAGAGATCCAAACATATCGACATTAGAATGTTTTGGATCAGGGACAAAATAGAAGTTGGAGAAATCGAATTGTAGAAAGTCCCCACAGATGAGAATCCTGCTGATGCAGGAACTAAGGTGCTGCCAGTGAGCAAGTTCAAGTATTTCATGAACTTGCTCAACTTTGGACCTGTGTAATCTCTCAGGTTCACTCCCCCAAGTGTGCTGTTTCATTAGTTTTCTATGAATTAAGGTGGAGATTGTGGTGTAATTCATAGAAAACCAATATTGTTTCAACTTGCAAGAAGTGGCAGTTAAATTGGTTAGCCTTGTTGTTTTTTGTTAGAGGCTCGGTTTTGTGAGCAGTTATCTAACCTATATAAACACCATTTTTGTAATCAATGAAAAGTGACAGAAAAGAAAGAAATTGATAGAGAAGGTGAGAATCAGAGAGAATTGTATTGAGAGAGAGAGAGAGAGAGAGAGAGAGAGAGAGAGAGAGAGAGAGTGAGTGAGAGAGAGAGAGAGAGAGAGAGTTAAAGGCTGTAGCTCTTGAAGGTTATGAACCATGGTATTCATGGTATTCTAACCAATCGGTCATAGAGGTTTGAGAGTAGATATCTCTTTGTTTGCTACTCTGATTGAAGATCAGGAATTGGTGTTTGTAAACAATATTTTAATAGTGGAAATACTCCTTGGGGGAGAGCTGGAATAGGACTCACATTGAGATCCGAACCAGGATAAAATTCCTTGTCTCACTCTTTATTTTTCCCTATTTTCTGCATTGATTTTTTGTCTTGTTTATGTTTGATTCTTTTCTGGTTTTAGTATCAGGTTTATGAGCACTGTTGTGCATGTGTGTGTGTTGAGTTTGTGTTGTAGGAATCTACAACAAATGTCTATAAATGTAAAAATTTAAAAGAATTCTTAATAAACCAAATATTTTAAGAGGCAAAATAAGTGTTGTTGAAAATTTAAAAGAAAAAAATTGCTAATTATTAAAAAAAAAATAATAACAACAAAATTGCAAATAATTGCTTCCTTTATTATTGACGAAATTTGAGCTAATTGACTTTTATTGCACACCAAATGTTCCAAACAAGTTTTCTATTTTTTTTTTATGGTAAATACTATTTTAGACTCCGTGTTTTACAAAAATTACTAATTGGACCCTTTGTTTTGTTAAATGACAAAATAGACCCTGTATTTTTTTAAAATTGTACAAATAAGATCTTGAATTGATTTTTTTATCAAAATAAAACTTAATAATAATTTGATCTATAGATGTTATGAAAAAACTAGTTACATTTTCTGTTCGTGTTAGAAATTATCTTAAAGTTGGTTATATTAAAAAATAAATTGTTGAAAATTAAGCTCAGTGTCCTATTTTTACTATTTTGAAAAATATAGGATCAATTTTTTCATTTAATAAAGCAGAGCGTTCAATTGGTAACTTTTACAAAATACAAGGTACAAAATAGTATTTAATAAGTCATATATTTTAAAAGTTAAAACCAATAGTATTGAAAATTCAAAAAAAAAATTACTAATTATTAAAAAATTAAAGTAACAACGAAAATGCAAATAATTGTTTAGTTTATTATTGACGAAATTGGAGGTAATACTTTTATTACACACCAAATGTTCTAAACTAGTTGTTTATTTTTTATCCAACAGAAGATCAGAGCTTGAGATCAAGAAATAATTATAATTTATATGGTTGCTTTTTTTTTGAAAGAAAATTTATATGGTTGCTTGCCACCTACTTATTCTCTGTCTGTTTCTATCTTGTATAAGCGTGTTTGAGTAACCAAAATAAGAGCAAGTAAGGAAAATACATTATTCGATCCCTACTTAACTCAGTTAAGGAGTATGGATTGCATATTTCATTTCCTAATAATAATAATAATAATAATAATAATAATAATAATAATAATAATAATGAGGGTACTATTTTAATCTCCTATTTTAACATCTTAGCCAATTATTTGTCCCAAAATATATGCCCTAATATTCTTTTTTTCAAATTCTTTTTCATGGCTATGTCTATCATAATTACAATATCATACTTCTAATATTTTTTAAAAAAATTGAATAATTTACAGTATCGACAATTCTTGATATTCCAATTTATCATACATTTAAAAATAATTTAAACATATTTTCTCAAGTATAAAAATTAGGATAAAATGTTCGTTTACAAGAATGATATTATAAATGTAATATTGCTATAAAAAGAATTAAAAAAAATACTCTAACATGCGTTTTTGGATGCAAAGATTAACTAAAATATTGTCTTATAATAAAATGTTGTAATTAGCAAGATTCATACTAAATTGAGTAGAGTAGAAGTAGTATGTATCTCTACTTATCTGTAATTTAAGTATAGGCATCGATGCACATTTTATCTATTTCGATATCTGAGAGAATATTTTAGTCTAATTTTTTTATTGCCTTAAGATGTTCTGTAAAATTTTGAGAGATTTAAAAAAATTTATTAACACGCTGAAAACAGAATTAATTCAAACAATTTTTTATACGCGAGACTCTTTTATTTTATATATATGTAAAATAGACTGTTTGAACTCTATTTTCAATATGTTAATTTTTTTAAAATTTTTTATAATTTCACAAAATATTTTAAATAACTACAACGTAACTTAGAAGTCCATAAAATTAAATAAAATAAAATTTTTTTCTTACATACTAAAGTGCGCCCATGAATTTCGCCATTAAATTCTTTCGTGCGTAGCTAGCTGATGACCAACAAGCTAAGCAGTCGAGGTCCCCACATGTTCAACATGAGGCAATGTTCCTTATCAACAGTGGTTGCCGTCTCATAATAATAATCTCCTCTACAAAGGGAATAGCATCGAAAATCAACGCCAATATAACATATCGACCACATATAAGTAATGAAATAAATAAATTCCTCATTTCCTTGAAATTCATTTATGTGGATATAGATTATCATTCATCGTTCATAAATATGTATAGTTTTTATTTTATTTTGACTATATATGTTTTTTTTTAATGCTTATTTTGACTAAATATAAGTACTAGTACTGTACATGTAGGGCCCGTTTGGTACGCAGGATTGGACTGGATTGGACTGGACTGGACAAGATTGGATTATGCTGAAAGTAATCCTGTGTTTGGTTTAAGAATAGGCTGGACTATTTTATTTATTTCCATTTAGAAAAAGTAAAACTTAAATTAAAATAAAAATAAAAAATATATAATAATAAATTAAAATTAAAATATATAATAACAGATAAATAAAAATGAATAATTCGTAGCAAAAAATAAATAAATTATAAGATAAAATAAAATAATGTATCCTATATAATTAAATATATATCATAAATATATAATAAAATATTTTATCATATTTTTGATTTAATAAATAATTAAAATAGTAAAATAAAAATAGTTGAATTATATAAAATTGTTTATCTTAACACTAATTTAACATAAATATTAATTTTTTTAAATATTTATATAAATTTTTTAGTAATTTAAAAATAATATAAAATTTTATTGTCATATTGTTTTTCTTAGAATTAATTTAAGTAACTATTGTTTAATTAATAATATTTTAAATTTTGGAAACTTATGTATAATAATTCAAAATTATACATTTTCACTAATTTTAATGAATAAATTTTGATACGAAAATTTATAAATAAATGTGTGATAATTATTTCATTTAAATTCTTATTAAATTTAAAGTATATTAATAAAATTAAAATTAAAAAAAAAACGATAAAAAAAAAAAAAAAATCTCACCTGCATGAGATTATTTATCCCACCCTGCTGGATGGGATAAATAATCCCAGACAGATGAGGTTAGCTGGATTAGTTATCCAGACTTCTAACATGCCCAAACACTGGATTAGACAAATTAGCTTGTCTAATCCAATCTAATCCTGCGTACCAAACGGGCCCGTACAGTTTGACCATAATTAGTTAAACACTACATGTCAATTTGAAAGAATATTATGTACTACATGTACCAAATCTCAATAGTGAAGGATTAAACATATTGTGTACATATCAAAGAGAGGCACTTGATGAAAGTAGTCAATTAATTGTGCTAGTTCGTTAATAATTATTAAGTTGAAAAATCGCAAGCATGTGTCTTTACCTAGTCATTGTTATTTGTTCATTAGAAATAATAATAATAGGGGTAAGTTGAAAAAATACTGCTTTTATTAATCAATTAATCAAATTTACTTCTAATTTTAAATTTAATTAAAACATACCTCTTTTTATATGTATTGTACTTAAAATACCCTAATATAAGAGAGTCACATAAAGAATATCTTGAAGTGACAGGAGTAAAATTGGTACAATGTTTAAAAAAAAAGATAAAAATGATAGACTTTAAAGAAGAGGATAAAAATAAAAGATAACAATATAAAAAATATATAGAGTGTAATTTCCTCATAATTAATAATATATGTATATTTATATAGAAAATTTCTACTATAGTCTATAGGTACACTTATTTTGTCATTATAGTATAGGGATATTTTTCTAACCCTTGATATATTTGACTTTTGAGTGTATAACTTATCTAACATATACTTGTGTGTATTAGATTAAAAAATTTGGGGATTTTTTTTTTTTTTGGGTAGGTGCTAAGGGAAAAACCTATGGTGAGGCATGGTTTCTTTTTTCTCTTTCATCAAAATTCCTTTTAGATCCAACCCCAACTTCTTCAAAATCTGGTGTTTAATATACCAAAAAATCAGATTTTATCTGAAACTCACTCCTTGTTATGGCCTTCTACATTGGTGAAAATATCCTACCACTAAATATATATAGTTGGTTTATATGCATTTATCTTCCACATCACCTATCATCTTATATTGTCATGTTTTTAGGTTTCTAACAACTGTTTAATGCTCAAACATTTGGCTTAAATTTTAATGTAACTTGGTTACTGAAATCATATGTGAAGATTTTAATAAGAATGAAACTCTTGATATGAAAAAACAAATCACAAAAAAAAAAATAAAAAAATCTCAGATCGATGTACCTTTTAACAAAAAAGAATCATAAAATATTTAAAAAGCAATTACCAAACATGAAACTAAGATTTTAAATTGATTAAGAATATATAGGATAAATATGTATCCCAAAATTTTTGGGTCAATTTCTTTGGTACATAGTCGATTTCTCTGGTACAAAAACGAAGTGTTATGTACAATCACTCCATGAGAAAGAGAAGGAATAACACAGGAAAAAAAAAGAAAATTACAAATTGAAGAAACGGTGAAGAAATAAAACAAAACTGAGAAATAGGAAGAAGAAGAAGAAAACGAAGAAGAAAGAGAAAGAGCTGGCAATGAGTTTTACACGCAACCTAAAACTTTTAGTCACAGTAAAGAAATAGGGTGAAGAAGAAGAATTGAGTGGAAAGAGAATATATTATTTAATTATTATTTTAAAAATAATATTTACTTTTACTTGTTATATATTATTAAAATATTTTAAGAAATAATATAATGTAGCGCAAATATGTATTATTATTATACATCCACCTATTTATTACCATTAGATTTATCATCTATGGTTGTAAAAACTTCTCTACCATGAGGACAAAATAATAGTTCATACCATAGTCTTGTCCTATTTATATATACTAGATTACTTTTACGTGTATGTTTAGTTTTATTTTATGTCATGTATTTTAATTTTAAAATATTACAATAATCAATCTCATATATAATTGGTGATATTTTGCATTCAGATAATCTTCAAACATACATAAAAAATTATAAAAAAAAAATATAAATTCAATTTCAAAGAATAATAAATAGATTCATTATATATGTGTTGAGTCAATTATTTTCTCTCTGAATAATCCTTCAACTCATGAAACACTTGCAACATGTCGAGAGAGAGAGAGAGAGAGAGAGAGAGAGAGAGAGAGAGAGAGAGAGAGAGAGAGAGAGAGAGAGAGAGAGAGTTAGCCTAACTAATCACTGACAGCAGTAACAAACAGTAATAACAACATTAACTAACTCTATCCCCCTTAACAGCCCCCCTCAAACTCAATGTATGTTGAGAAACAACATTGAGTTTGGTTCTGAATTCAGGAAATTTGGAGCTTGGAATGGGCTTAGTAAGACAGTCTACGAGTTAAGCCATTGCAGGAACATGTTTGACTTGAAGTTGGTGTTGCAGAACTTTGTCACGAACGAAGTAAAGATCGATTTCAATGTGTTTGGTTCGTGCGTGTAGGACAGGGTTTGCAGCAAGAAGAACTGTACTCTGATTGTCACACCAAATTGATGGAATTGAAGTTTGCTGAATTTTTAGGTCTGTGAGAAGAGATTGAATCCAGGATATCTCGCTTACAGTACTGGCTAGACTCCTAAATTCAACTTCGGTTGATGACCTTGATATGGTTGCTTGTTTCTGTGATTTCCATGCTACTAGATTTCCTCCCAAGAAGATGCAATAGCCTGTTGTGGATCTTCTATCATCAAGGTCAGCTGCCCAATCTGCGTCACAAAATGCTTCAATGGAGAATTCAGTAGCAGCCTTTAAATGCAATCCATAATCAAGAGTTCCAGCAATGTACCTAAGGATTCGTTTCACTACCATCCAGTGTTGTTGAAGGGGAGCATGCATGAATTGGCAAACTTTGTTGGCTGAGAAAGCTAACTCAGGTCGTGTGATGGTTGCATACTGTAGTGCTCCTACAATAGATCGATAGAGGGTGACATCTTCCATAGGTTCACTGCAGCAATTAGACAATTTTAGACCACTGTTCATCAGGGTGTTTTGAGTGTTAACATTTTGCATCTCGGTCTTGGAGAGGAGATCTTGTAGAAATTTTATTTAAGTGAGAAGCAACCCTTGATCGGTTTTAGTGACTTGGATTCCTAAAAAATAGTTGAGGAGACCCAAGTCTTTGAGTGCAAAGCTGGTGCTCAAACCAGTAATAACTCTGTTGATAGCATCATCATTATCGCCCATTATTAGGATATCATCTACATAAATTAAGATGTAGATGTAGGTGGTGTTATTGGCTTGAATGAATAAAGAGTTGTCAGCTTGAGATGAATGAAAACCCATGGAAATGAGAGCAGTAGATAATTTCTCAAACTAAGCTCGAGGAGCTTGTTTGAGTCCATAAATTGCTTTGTTAAGTTTGCATACATAGTCAGGATGCTCTTGGCTCACAAACCCAGGTGGTTGTTGCATGTAAATCTCTTCTTGAAGATCTCCATTCAAGAATGCATTGTTTACATCAAGTTGTCTAATGGACCAACCCTTTATAATATCAATTGTAAGAACAACTCTTATGTTAATTGGCTTGACAACAGGGCTGAATGTTTCCTCAAAATCAAAGCCAGCTTCTTGATGGAACCCTTTTGCCACTAATCTTGCTTTAAATTTGTCAAGAGAACCATCGGCATTGTGATTTATTCTCAGAATCCACTTGCATCCAATTGGCTTTCTGTTGGGAGGCAACCTTACAAGGATCCATGTGTTGTTTCGGATGAGGGCTTTAAACTCATGTGTCATGGCACCATTCCATTGTGGCATTTGAAGAGCAGCTTTAATTGTTCTTCATTCACAGTGGGCTAAAAAAGCCTTGGGTTTTTGAATACCTGCCTTAAGTCTTGTGACCATAGGATGAGTTGAGGCAGCAGTAGCTGGTTCTATGTTATGAGTAGTACCTGCAGCAACAACATTAGTAGGAACAGGTGCAACAGTGAGAGTAACATTGGTAGTAGAATCTAATGGGGGTAAGTTTGTTGTGGAAAGGATGGGGACATCAACAAGATGTCCAGGATGGATATTGGGAGCAGCAAATCTACTGACAGAGATAGCAGCAGGGTGAGTTGAGTGGGGAGAAGGAGAGGATGACTCTCTAGTGTTTGATGAGTGAGGAATGGGAGGAGTAGATTGATGGAAAGATGATAGGGGTGGTAAGCCATTGATTGGGACAGAGACATTTGGTGCTTTAGATTGATTTTGAGATTAAGTATATGGAAAACAAAATTCATTACAAATAACATCTCTAGAGATGTAAACTCTTTTATCCATTGACACGCACTTGTAGCCTTTGTGAGACATCCTATAACCTAGAAACACACAAGGTGTGGATCGGTAATTGAGTTTATTTTTGTTGTATGGTCTAAGGTTGGGATAGCATAAGCACCCAAAGACTTTGAGGATAGTGTAGTCAAGTGGTGATGTAAAGAGTTTTTCCATAGGAGATTCATTTTTTAAAGTTGCAGTGGGCATTCTATTAAAATTAAAAAATTGGTTGTTCTAAAGGCTTAATCCCAAAAGGATAGAGGTAGAGATGCTTGAGCTAATAGAGTTAAGCAGGTTTCCACAACATGCCTATGTTTTCTTTCCACAACCTCATTTTGTTCATAAGTATGTGGACAAGCAAGCCTATGAATAACCCCACATTGTTCTAATAAATTGGTGAAGGCCCTAAATTCACCCACCCCAATCAGATTGAAGTGTTTTTATTTTGTGGCCAAGTTGGAGTTCAATTTGAGTTTTGAACTTGGTGAATGTGTATAAAGCCTCATCCCTTGTCCTAAACATGTATATCGAGAGTAAGCATCAACAAAGCTAATATAATACGTATATCCATTTAAAGAGTTTATGGGAGCAAGGCCCCATAAATCTGAATGAATAAGTTGCAGGGGTTCATGATAAACTGTAGTAGAGAAAGGAAATGGCAATTTGTGATGTTTACAAAGACAACAAGCTGAGAAAAAATCAAGATCAGTTTTATTATTAACAGGGATATTACATTATTGTAAGGCCTGTTTTACAATCTTGGCAGTAGGGTGGCCAAGCCTACTATGCCACAATGAAAAATTAGAATCAGAAGTACAGACATGATTTGTAAAACAGTAAGAGTTACTGGACAGAGAAGGAAGAACTGGTTGCTGTAAATGAGTGAGTTGAGTTGATGAAAACTTGTAGAGGCCATTCTCAAGCTTCCCAACCAATAGAGTCATCTTGGTTTCCTATTCTTTGACATAGCAAATAGTGGGATGAAATTCAAAGAACACAGAATTATCATTTGCAAATTTAGAAACACTAAGAAGATTTTTTGTGATAGAAGGAACATGAAGAAGATTGGTTAGGGACAAAGATTTGGAAGTGAAAGGAGAAATGAGAGAAGAATTACCAATGTTTTCAATGTTAAGACCGATATTGAACTTGAACTAGATATGATAAACTTACCGTAATATCTATTAAATTCAATATCACCTAGTTGATTTTAGATCAAATGATCTCAATCCTGAGATGGTTAGGTTCTAGTCCAGTTGTATTATTTATGTCCTTCAATCTATTCGTTAAAGTCGACCAATGGATCTTCTTGTGACATATAGATTAAGAACATTGACAACTCTAGGAATTAGAGTTATTTTCACATTTTTTTAACTAAAATTTGCTTAGTTCTTTAGTTTTTAATCAATTTAGTAAGTTTTTAATTATTTTTGAATTTATTAGCTTTATTGTAATTTTATATGTTTTTGTGTGTTTTTATAATTATTTTATTGTAATATGTTATGTGGTATTATTTTTAGTTTTATTTTAATTTTCTAATTAATTTTATGTATTTTTAGGTGTATTGGGTAGAAAAAATATGGATTAAATTGAAGAACATGTGAAGAATTTGGGGTCAAAATATAATTTTAAAAGAAAAATCAAATCAACCTTTATGGAAGCGCCACTCTCAGTCAAAGTCAGCATCCATCCGAGTCGTCCGTTTGATGATCGGAGGGTCCATATGGCGAGTGGATCTCACCCAGACAGCAGGAGCGTGAGTTCCTTTCTTTTTCTCTCAGCCTGCACGCGTGGGACCCGCACGCAGGAGCTGGTCTCCCTCCACCTCCTGCCTCGTCAACTTCCCCAGCCAACCAGCAAGTGCCACGCGAGCACCCGTCAGCTCCTCTCCCATTTAGCGCTCGCCACGTGTCCGCCTGCAAAGAGGAAAAAGAATAAGACAAATTGAATCTTCTCTCAGCCAAAAAAAATTACTTAAAAATCCAAAAATCTATGAGCTAGTTTGGCTGTGTTTTCAGTTTTCAGTTTTTAAAATTGTGTTTTTAAAAGTGAGAATAGAAAACAGTTTTTTGTTATTTTAAAAATTAAATGGTGTTTGGCACAAATTTTTAAAAACTGTTTTTAGATTTTTTCTTACGAAAAAAAAATCAATATTTTAGCACCATACCATGACATTAACCCATCCGGGTCAATGTTCGGGTATGGTTTCGGGTCTAGGATTCGAGTATGTGAGCAAAATATAAAATATAATATGTTAGACAAAAAAAATTGTTTTTGAAAATTGAAAACAACATTTTGATGTTTTCTGTTTTCTAGTTTTTTAAAACTCAATTTTTAAAGAACAGTTTTTAAAAAATTTTGCCAAACGACTTCTAATAGTTTTTAAAAACTGTTTTTAGTTTTAAAAAATAGAAAACAGTTTTTAAACTGTATAGCCAAACATCCTCTATATTTCTCTCCCACAATTTACACATAAATATCTATTTACTCTTTCCAATTTATTTCACCTAAATAAACCTTCCTAATTTATTTTTACCCTATCCTTTTCACTATTTTTTTCTTCCAAACAAACATTTATTTTTTCCAATACTCTTACACATACTCTATTTATCCCTTCTCTTCCCAACACTAATTAAATTAATCAATTTTTTTTTATTTTGATTAATTTAATCTCTCAATTTTGCCTATAAATATGGTGTTGGAAGACCATTTCAAAACACATCGCTTCACCCCCCCCCCCCCTCCCTAAACACCTCTTCACCACCAAAACATCTCTTCATCTCAAACACCTTTCACTCTCCATTCCACACTCTTCATTTTTACCATTTTTTTTCTACCATTTTTACATTTTGAAGAGCATGTCAAGTATGTTTATCTTTTGTAATTTTCATTTCAATCTAGTTATGAACTTCTAGTCTTTTTTCAAGATTATTAAGATGATGATGAAGCAAAATGTAACTAGATAGTGTTTATTTTTGTATGTTGATCCCATTTGTGCTATAAAGTTCATGAATTTTTCTATCAAAAATGAAATTCCGTATTTTAATATTCCCAGTTTGATTATTTAATTTAGTGATTAATTAAATGCGAAATAATGAAATTGGTACTGAAAACAGTTTTTCTGTAGTTACAGAATACAACTCTGTAACTCCAGAGAAACTCAGAAAAACAAACAGTGCATAAAAGTAAAAACTCACAAGATTTTTTGTACGTGGTTTCAACAATCCTTTCTGATTGTTACTAGTCCACAGGGCCACGCCCAGAGATAAGATTCATTAGATTGGTATCAAAAATACAAAGTAATTGACTTATGCATAAATAGACTCCCTCTTATTGTATGTCGCAAGCTTGATGTATTCCACCTACTAACCGAATCTTGATAAAACTCCAAGAGCTCGAACTCCCTTCGATCACCTTGAAGAGTGCTTGAATCCTCCCGATTCAAGACTTAAAGGCTATCTCCCGAAATCCTATACAACCATCTCCCGAAGGTTGTGTGCTTGTATCCTCCCGATGCAAGACTTCAAAAGCAATCTCCCGAAAGCTTGTAAATACCCTTCTCCCAAAGGTGCACTGATGTTCTTCTTCGTCGTAGACTTGAATACAGACTCAAGACAATACAAACAACAAATAAACAGAGTAAGAGTAGAACAACTCTTCTCTACAAAACAAAGACACTCTTTTCTTAAGATATGAAAGTGAATAAAAGAGTTAACAAAACCTAGCAGCTATAGGATGTATTTATAATGAATATACATCTCATAGACAGCTTACATTCGGTCTGAACAAGACCTCAACCGACTAGAAACTTCCCTAAAATAATTCTTCAATCAGTCTAGGAATTTCCGTTTCTGTACCTACAGAATCGTGGGAAGTAACTACAACTTTCCTTTTATAGAAAAGGAAAGTTTAGCTCTGGTTTTCTCTTCAAGAAACCTGATCTAAGAAAATGGGAAACTCAACACAAGATCAGATTAACAGTTGGTTAGCAAAGAATAAATGTGTAATCAAAACTTACCATATTTACCTCAATTTCCATAAATAGGAAAGCTAGACAACTTTCCTTCCAAGTTTAGATATACACAAATAGGGAAACCATATTAAACACTCCAGCCGAAATTTACATTAAATAATAAAATATTTTTGTCAATTAAATATGCCAAAAATGGAATTAACAATCTCCCCCATTGGCACTTTGATTGACAAAACATTTTATTATGAGAAAACCTGCATCAAGTGTTAGAAACCAAAGCAATTAGCTTTTTAAAGATACAAGAGTATAGAAAATACTCCCCGTGCATGAAAGCACTCTAACACATAAAACATAGAACTTTTTTGGATGGAAAAGCTTACAAACCGAAGAACACAACTTTTTAAACGGAAAAGTGTTAAACCACAAACAAGCAACTCCCCCTAAAACCAAGGGTCCAGAGTTGTAACAAAGAGTTCAATGAATCCAAAAAAATAATACTACTCTCCCTTTTTGTCTATCAAGGAGACAAAGATAGCAGAAGCAAACATGGACAAAGTCATAAGTTTAAACATACATTAATAAAAAGCAAAAGATAAAAGATTGAACCACTTATTCATCATCATTGGGTCGGAAGTATTTCATGATGTTGTCCATCTTCCTGAGAAGCAAGGCCTGACTAGTCTCCATTCTTCCCAAACGCAAATTGAATTCTGCCATTTCTGTCGGAGCAGAAGTTGAAGCAGATGCAGCAGCAGGATCATTTGTAAGACCAGGGGAAGCAGACTGAGCCTTTCTTTGAGCAGCTTTTCCTTGAGGAGGCTTCTCAGGAATTTTGAAAGTTGTTCCAACAACAGGCATCCTTTCGAAGAGAAACAATTTGCTCCCAAATCATGTCAGCCAAATCAATTTTAGCACCAATTGAACCTCATGAGAGCAGCATGTTGATAGGTGAGTTGAGACATATGCATGGTGTCGGAAAGTTCAACTTCATTATCACCAGTGAGATAACCGAACACCTTTTGACGATCAAACTCCACATCAGTTGGCTCAATTCCCATAGGCAGATTGAGAGCCTCGGCAACATCCTTCACAGTAAAGGAATACCAGTGTCCTCTGACAAAAACTTTGCCAAACATGAAAGAGTCCTCATCGAGAAACTCATCAGTGATGTTAGCATAAAATTCCTTCACAATTCTATCCACATATCCATCAAAACCGATCAAGGTATCTACCCATTGTCTTTCTTTCAACATGTCATACACTCTAAAGGGCTTATGAGCAATAACATTAAAAATTTTCTCCACAGTAAAATTCCTATTCTCATAGAATTTCATATCTCTAGCATGATCATTATAACAAAAATAATGAGAGTGGGGCTTGAAGTTATCAAGAGAAATACCAGAGGGCCTCTTTCTTTTCTGAGGAAGAACAGGATTTGGAGAGACAATGGGCCTTTTCCTTTGTCCTTCTTTGGAACTGCAGCAGTGACTGGAACAGGCTCTGTAGTGACAGGATCAGTCTCTGGTTCTTCACTCTCGGATCCGGAATCATCAACAGCAGGTTGATCTTTGGGCACAAATTCTTCACTTGAATCGGACAAGCCCTCTGAATCATGATCCTCCTCAGTTTCTTCTGGTTCAGAATCCGAGGATGAGACCGAAGGGGGATTCTCCTTGAGAATTTTAGCCTTTGAAGATGAAGAAACCACCTTTTTCCCTTTGGATGCAATTTTAGGTTTAACCACTTCAGGCTTTTTAGGAGTGGAAACCTTGGACCTTGTTCGAGAACTCACCGTGGGTAGAGTGACAATGGCTTTTTAGACATTTGGAGCATCATTCGAAGAGAAGGATTTCGACAGTGTGTGATTGGATGAATGGGATTCATCATGATCACCAAACCCAGGTGTTGAAGAAGAAATAGGAGAGGCACCAACAGTGGAGAGGAGAAATTTCCCACTGATTTTCGAGCTTGGGTCTTCGATTTTCTGGCAGACTTCGTCGGAGCAGAAGACGAACCAGAAGCTCCGGTTGCTGGTGCAGGCGGCGCAGGCGGGGTGACCAGAGAAGCAGAAGCAGAGCCACGAGAGGGCTTCTTGGTCAGTTGGGCATTCTTAGTTTTGGCCATTTTTCTTTGAAACCCTAGAACACAAACACTCTTACACTTTGAAAAATATTAGACCTTTGAGAGAAAAAAAAAATAGAAAGAGAAGAGTGAATGGTGATTGTGGGTGAGTGGGTAGTTGAGCATATATAACATTTGATTTTACTTACCCAAAATCAGAAAAAAAAAAAACAAAAACAAAAACAAAAAAACTGAAAAGGAAAGTAACTTCCTTACCTTTGACTCACGTGTGGAAAGAAAAAGGAAACCAAAAAAGGTTTTTCAAAAAATAGTCAATGTTTCCTTTAATGGAAAAAGGAAACCAAATATCCCCACAAAATAAAAACCCCACCAAATCCGAAATTGCCACAAAAAAGGAAACAAAAAATAATTAATTATTTAAGTACAAGTTTCCTAAAAACACCAAAATAAGACCAAATCTCCACAAATAAAGGAAACAAAAAATAGAGAAAACAATTAAAGCATGTTTCCATAAAATGAAAAAATAAAAGAAAAAATATTTACAAAGATTCAAAAAAATTTGAAAAAAATATGCCCTCCTTTTTCTTTAATTTTTTCAAAAAATGCCCAAAAAAAAAATTTGCAAATAATGAACAAGAGAACACAAAGAGACACATAAAGTACTAATCACCACTTAAGAGCAAAAAATAGTATCTAAGAATATAATGAAACATAATAAAAAATAACAAGAATTTTTAACAAAGCTCAATTGACAAACTCGATCACAAATTTCCCTTTT
Organism: Cannabis sativa; assembly: GCF_029168945.1. Taxonomy (NCBI): domain Eukaryota; kingdom Viridiplantae; phylum Streptophyta; class Magnoliopsida; order Rosales; family Cannabaceae; genus Cannabis; species Cannabis sativa. Next base: position 29,096,267 of record NC_083602.1, on the reverse strand, counting down.
TTTTATTTTTTTTTATTTTTTGATTAAAAGAGAGAAAAATAAAATAACCTTAATATTTTTGTAACTAGAATTCACAATGTCCACTTGTCTTTGTCCCTGATGAAAAAATCAAACTCATAAGAATAGTCATAAATTATTTTATCAAGCTAATAAAGTAATAAAATGAGGTCATACCGGTTACACAGGAAAAATTGACTCAGTCACCAAGAATATTAAAGCAAATCAAACAGTATGTAACAGCTTTATAACACCATTTTCGAGAATAGAAATTTTTTTTACCACAAACTATGTCAAGCATAAGTGTGTGAAAGTGTAAGCAGGGAACATTGCCCAAATTGTCAAAAAGACTTTTTCTGATATAGTGTAACCATAGGAGACGCTGTCACACTACCTCAATGGTAGCCCTTTTCAATGGTAGCGTATCTTCTACATAACTCCTAATTACATAGTTCCAACTTACTCAGAGATGGCTTTCACACATTGAGATAGGTAGCTCTATTCATCCAATGGAGCTTGAACACAGTTTTTAAACAACATTATTCGAAAATGGTAGCTTACATAACACTGTTTGATGAACCTGAATATTCCTGTGAGGAGTGAACAATTTTCCTGATAAACCTGTATGACACCATAATATTACAACATTAGCAATAAAATAATGACTGTAATTCTTATGAAGTTGAGATTTTCTTCTAGGACAAGGACAAGACATCATGAACTCTAGGACAACTCAAATATCAAGGATTAAGAAAAACAAAAGCATTAAACAGTACAAACCCCTAAGGATTTCCTTAGAGAAATAAAACGGACCGAGTCAAGAGCTTTAGTAAAAATATCTGCAATTTGTTTGCTAGTTTCAACATATTCTAAGACAAGAATTTTATTTTCCACAAGCTCTCTAATAAAGTGATGACGAATGTCTATGTGCTTTGTGCGAGAGTGTTGAACAGGATTCTTAGAAATGTTTATAGCACTAGTGTTATCACAAAAGATGGTTAAAGTTTTCAAATCAAACCCATAATCTGCCATCATTTGTTTCATCCATAACAATTGGGTACAACAACTACCCGCAGCAATATACTCAGTCTCAGCTGTGGACTGAGAGATTGAGTTTTGCTTCTTGCTATGCCATGAAACCAGATTGTTTCCAAGATAGAAACATCCACCACTAGTACTTTTTCTATCATCTGCATTACCTGCCCAATCAGCATCACTAAAGCAAACAAGGTTAGAGTTAGTGTCTTTAGAAAACCAAATCCCAAAATCAATAGTGCTATTTACATAGCGAATGATTCTTTTCACAGCAGAAAGATGGGATTCCATGGGATTTGCCTGATATCGTGCACAAACACCAACACTATAACAAATGTCAGGACGACTAGCAGTAAGATAAAGCAAACTACCTATCATACTTCGATACAAAGTTTGATCTACCTTTACTCCTTGTTCATCTTTGCTTAATTTCAAAGTTGTGCTCATGGGAGTGTTGGTAAGTTTGGCTTTCTCAAGACCAAACTTTTTCACCAAGTTCTTTACATACTTGCTTTGAGTGACAAAAGTTTCCTCATCTGATTGCTTCACTTGAAGACCGAGAAAATAAGTGAGTTCACCTACCATACTCATTTCGAACTCCTTTTGCATTTGGGAAACAAAAACCTGCACTTCAAAGTTAGAAATAGAGCCAAACACAATATTATCAACATATATTTGAGCAACAATCACATCAGAATCAATGTTTTTGATGAAAAGTGTTTTATCAACATTTCTTCTCTTGTAATCATGAGAAAGAAAAAATTCAGTTAGACGCTCATACCAAGCACGTGGTGCTTATTTTAGACCATACAACGCCTTGTCTAACTTATAAACATGATCAGGAAAATGAGGATCCTCAAACCCTTTAGGTTGTTCCACATACACCTCTTCTTTTAACAGCCCATTCAAAAAAGCAGATTTGACATCCATTTGATACAATTTAATACCAAGAATGCAAGCTATGGAAAGAAGTAACCTGATCGATTCCAGTCTAGCTACTGGAGCAAATGTTTCATCAAAATCAACACCCTCAACTTGAGTGTATCCTTGGGCAACCAACCTTGCCTTGTTTCGAATGACAGTGCCAAACTCATCACTCTTATTTTTGAAGATCCATTTGGTTCCAATGCTGTTCACAAACGGTGGTCTTGGAATCATTTTCCAGACTTTGTTTCGAACAAACTGATGAAGCTCATCCTGTATAGCTAGAAACCAATCTTCATCCATTAGTGCTTCTTTTACAGATTTTGGTTCTAAAGAAGAAATAAAACATAAAAATTGAATTATATTAGCATATTTTCTTCTTGTAACCATGCTCTCATCCAAGTTTCCAAGGATGAGATCTGAAGGATGATTCTTTTTAACCCTGGAGGATGGTTCCCATTGTATTGGATCTGTGATTGAATTTAAAGGATACTCGGATTCTTTTGTTGTTGGTATTTCTGTAGCAACAGATTCCTGCACAGTAGCCTCGACGACTGCTTCTGAAGCTTCGTCAGGTTCCTTTTCCTCAGCAGCAGGCTTTTCAAGCAAATCTTCAATTTGTTCTTCTGTGGAAAACTCAGAAAAATCTTTTAGATCATCAACAACAACATTAGCAGATTCCATAACCGTTTGGGTTCTCATGTTATACACACGATATGCCCTACTATTTCTAGAATATCCTAAGAAAACACCTTCATCACTTTTAGCATCAAATTTACCAATGTAATCACGATCTCGTAAAATATAACACACACATCCAAACACATGAAAGTGACTTACATTTGGTTTCTTACCTTTCCAGATTTCATATGGTGTTTTGTGAGTACCTAGACGTAAGAATACTCTGTTGATGGTATATCAAGCAGTGTTAATAGCTTCGGGCCAAAGACGCTTTGTGAGCTTCTTGCTATTCAACATTACTCTAGCCATTTCTGTTAGAGTACGATTCTTTCTTTCAACCACTCTATTTTGTTGAGGAGTTTTAGGAGTAGAAAATTCATGAGAAATACCGTTAGCTTTGCAAAATTCACCATATATGGTATTTTCAAATTCCTTACCATGATCACTCCTAATCCTAACAATTTTTCCAATGTTACAATCTTTTTCAGCTCGTAATTTCAAACACAAAGATTGGAAAGCTTCAAAAGTATCACATTTTTCTCTCAAAAAATCCACCCATGAAAATCGAGAAAAATCATCAACACAAACAAAGATATACCTCTTACCATTCAAGCTTTCTACTTGGATTGGACCCATTAAGTCCATGTGCAAGAGTTCGAGAACTCTAGAAGTATTTACATCCGGAACACTCTTGTGAGAAATTTTCAGTTGCTTACCTAACTGGCATGGTCCACATTTTCCCAATGACTCTTTACCTAATTTAGGTAATCCTCGAACAATCCCTGAAACAGACAATTTTTTTAGATTTTTAAAATGGATATGACTAGGTTTTTCATGCCATAGATCAGTAACATTCTCAATGACAGAATGACAAGTAGCATACGTAGTGAGAGTATAACAATTATCACTAGATCTCAGCCCTTGTAACACAATTTCATCAAGAATATTATATACATAGCAATGATTGCTATCAAAGCTCACAGTATAACCTTGATCACAAATCTGACTGATGCTAAGTAGATTAGCTTTTAGTCCTTCAACCAACATGACATTCTTTAGTTTAGGAAGCCCTTCGAACTTGAGAGTTCCCATTCCTATGACTTTACCAGTAAGACCGTTACCAAAAGTAACTTCTCCACAATGCATTGGTCTTATGTTCACAAGAAATTCTTTTTCACCTGTCATGTGTCTAGAACAGCCACTATCAAAATACCACATGTTAGAAGCAGCAGTTTTAAAACAAGTAGAACCTACCAAGCATTTGTTTTTGACAACCCATTTTTGTTTTTGTAAAACATGTTTATTTCCAAGATAATTAGATTTAAACATGTTATGCATGGTTATGCATTTAGGTCGAATGTGACCTTTTACTCCACAAAAATGGAAAATAGGAATGAAACGTCTTCCAATCCCTTTGAAATTGTCAAACTTACCGTGCTGCTTCTTTTCTGTAACAGCAGAGTGCTTTGCTGTAGAGACAGAAACCTGCGAGGTAGAAACAGTTCTTCCAGAAACAAAACTATTAGTTTTAACAAGAGTGGTATTAGAATCAGGTTGATTTGGAACATAACCCAGCCCTGCATGATTGGTTTGGCCAGATTTTTGAATTTTTTCAAAGATGGTGGAACCTGGATTTAGCATTTTAACATTCTTTTTAATGTTATCAATTTCCTTGGTTAAAGAAATAATCTTTGACTCTTTTAAAGACAATTCAGATTCACAACATTTAAGTTTATCTTCTAACTCATTAATGTTGTTACACAAGATTTTATTATCTTTAACCAGGGAGCGACTTTCAACACATGTTTCCAACCACTTACCAAACATTACCTTGTAGGATTCAGCCATGGAATCCTCATCAATTTCTGACTCATCTGATTCGGATGTAGATTCTTCCTTGTTGTCATCGATCAGGATATTGTTCATGCAAATGCTCTTTCCTTTTTCCTGCAAATTTCTTGACAAAACACTTGTTAGGACAACCTTTTCTTTTTCATCCTCACTACTCTCAGAATCATCACTCCAAGTAACATTTAATCCCTTTTTATTTTTCTTTAAGGTATTAGCACATTCGGATTGAGTGTGACCAAAACCTTCACATTCTCTGCATTTAATACCTTTTTTATTGTTAGATGAAAAAGGTTTAGAGGGAATATTACCAGAAATGTTACCTTTTGGGTTCTTTGAAAAGTTCTTTTTATTTCCAGCAGATTTCATGAATTTTTGGAAATTCTTTGCCAACAGAACCATTTCATCATCATTTTCATCATCAGAAACAATATTTTCAGAAGCATTAAAGGCAATACCTTTACTTTTCTCATTCGAGAGACTTTGCTTACTCTTTTTCTTGATTTGTTGATTCAACTCAAAGGTTCTTAAAGACCCCATGAGTTCCTCAACCTTCATTTTGCCAAAGTCTTTTGCCTCTTCCATTGCAAGCAATTTTGTATCAAACCTATCAGGAAGAACTCGAACAATTTTTCGAACAAAGAAAGATTCATCTAATTTTTCTCTCAAGGCAAAAAACTCATTAGAAATATCAGATAATCTTTCATAAAAATCATTTAAAGTTTCAGTATCTGACATTCTCAATTCATCAAATCTAGTTTGCAGCATGGTAAATCGTGATCTCTTTACATCAACAGTACCTTCAAATTTAATTTGAAGGATTTCCCATGCTTCCTTTGCAGATTCACAAGATGAGATTAATTTAATAAAGCCTTCACCAACACCATTAAAAATAGCATGTAAAGCCTTATTATTATAACCAGACAATTTTTCATCTTCAGTGGTCCAACTGAGTTCAGATTTTACCTGAGTATTACCTTTTTCATCATTTTCAGTAGGTTGAGACCAACCTGTAAGAATAGCTCTCCATGCCTTCTCATCTTGCGATTTGATGAATGCTCTCATCCTGACCTTCCAATAAGGATAATTCGACTCATTCAATAGAGGAGGTCTAGAGATAGAACTTCCTTCTGCAAACAAAGACACCTCACACAAAACAAGTTAAACGGAATAACCTCAAGATCTCACTAAGAATTTAGTGACTTGCTCTGATACCAATTGAAATTCTGTATTTTAATATTCCCAGTTTGATTATTTAATTAAGTGATTAATTAAATGCGGAATAATGAAACTGGTACTGAAAACAGTTTTTCCGTAGTTACAGAATACAACTCTGTAACTCCAGAGAAACCCAGAAAAACAAACAGTGCATAAAAGTAAAAACACACAAGATTTTTGTACGTGGTTTCAACAATCCTTTCAGATTGTTACTAGTCCACGGGGCCACGCCCAGAGATAAGATTCATTAGATCGGTATCAAAAATACAAAGTAATTGACTTATGCATAAATAGACTCCCTCTTATTGTATTTCGCAAGCTTGATGTATTCCACCTACTAACCGAATCTTGATAAAACTCCAAGAGCTCGAACTCCCTTCGATCACCTTGAAGAGTGCTTGAATCCTCCTGATTCAAGACTTAAAGGCTATCTCCCGAAAGCCTATACAACCATCTCCCGAAGGTTGTGTGCTTGTATCCTCCCGATGCAAGACTTCAAAAGCAATCTCCCGAAAGCTTGTAAATAACCTTCTCCCAAAGGTGCACTGATGTTCTTCTTCGTTGTAGACTTGAATACAGACTCAAGACAATACAAACAACAAATAAACAGAGTAAGAGTAGAACATCTCTTCTCTACAAAACAAAGACACTCTTTTCTTAAGATATGAAAGTGAATAAAAGAGTTAACAAAACCTAGCAGCTATAGGATGTATTTATAATGAATATACATCTCATAGACAGCTTACATTCGGTCTGAACAAGACCTCAACCCACTAGAAACTTCCCTAAAATAATTCTTCAATCAGTCCAGGAATTTCCGTTTCTGTACCTACAGAATCGTGGGCAGTAACTACAACTTTCCTTTTATAGAAAAGGAAAGTTTAGCTCCGGTTTTCTCTTCAAGAAACCTGATCTAAGAAAATGGGAAACTCAACACAAGATCAGATTAACAGCTGGTTAGCAAAGAATAAATGTGTAATCAAAACTTACCATATTTACCTCAATTTCCATAAATAGGAAAGCTAGACAACTATCCTTCCAAGTTTAGATATACACAAATAGGGAAACCATATTAAACACTCCATCCGAAATATACATTAAATAATAAAATATTTTTGTCAATTAAATATGTCAAAAATGGAATTAACAAAAAATATGTCTTTTTCATCTTCAATTTCATGTATTTTTGATTGTTAGAGTATGTTACACTTGGTTCTTCATTATGCAAAAATATGATATTCTTTGATTAAATGTCTTCCATTAAATTGTTTACATCTAATTCTTAGAACATAAGTATCATATTTGCCTAAACATAGTTTCTTTGATTTTGTGTAGTTCCATTAAATTGTAACACATTTAATGCTTAGAAATTATACGTTTTATAAGTGAAGAAAAATCCTACCTTTTTGAAAATAACTTGTACTTAAATGGAAAATATAGTGTGATTTATTTCAACTATATCTAAAACTTGGGAATCAATATACTTATAAATATTATTGAACATGCATTTTGTGGATTCTAATATCTTAATAATCTTATCTTACACATCTTATTTGAAAATTATTTTCACACTCACTCATCTTTAATCTCAAGTATTTTAGTTACTTGTCTTTCATTTCATTTTTTCAAAACCCAAATCCCATCAAATATTAATTGGAACTAGGTTAGAATATCATTGCTTTGTTTAGAAAAGTTTCTTTTGATGTTAGTCAACTCCCATGGGTTCGACCTTGCATTTACATGAACACTATATTCCGAAACGATTCGTGCACTTGCGAGTATAAATATTAAAACACTCACTTTTGGGTACAACAGACATGGTATTTCAATTGAGTGGGAGCGCTAATCATAGATACGGAATCTATAGCTTCTATCCAGACATAGAAGTGAAACGATGATTTCCTTCGAGCTTGGCTGAATAGAGATAAATGATAAAGCACTCATTTTAGTGATTATATTAGTTCACTAAAATATCATTTATAGGTTGCTAAGTGTTTTAAGGATAAAATACACTGATTATTAGGATTATAACAATGGATAACTAATAGTGTATCTATATCGTGGAACATATAGAGCGTTCTATATCAGAGAGTACAATTCCAAATTCTATAGTGGTGCAAGGAGAAATTAATAAGTTAGAAAATTTACTTGGTAAATTCTAAATCTGCTTATTGGCCAATGGTCCCCATACTAGTTGAGACAAACTGCTTGTAAGACTCAGTTAATTAATTTTAGTTAATCAATTTTAATTTTAAAATTAGACTATGTCTAGTTTGTGAATTTTCACTATGTTATGGCTTGATTGTGAAGAAATAGGATTTTAGGGTTTATTTATTAATTAAGAGACTTTGTGGAGTCTAATTAATAAATCTTATAAATGATAATTTTATTTGATAATTATTTTAATTATTAAATAAATAATTTTGACATTTATAGGATTAAAATTACAAAAAGTGGTATTTGTGAAAAATAGATAAATGGTTGAGAAAAATGGCAAAAATCTAACTAGTGTTGGGCCCACTAATGGCCGGCCACTATTCCCTATTTTTGCTCTATTTTTATCATTTCTTATTCCAAAAAAATCAATACTAACCCTAAGTTAATTAGTATAAAAAGAAAAGAAAGTCTCATTATCCAACTAATGCAAATATTAACTCTTGACCTAGTTTTCGTTTTGAGAGACAACTAGTGAGTTTGAGACTTCTTCTTCTTCTTTTCCTTCTAATTTTCGAATTCTATAGCCTTCTTCACAAAACATATTCAGCCTTTAGTGATTGAGTGCATGCCCACCCATAGCAAGTTAGTCCTCAATCATAGTGTGTAAGACTGTGAAGAATCCAAACAACTGAAGGAGTTTCGGGCTCAAATCTTGGTGATACTCTGCTACAGAAAGGATACAAGGGTTAGAGATCTGAGCGGAATGAGTCATTTAATTCAGTTGCAACCAATGTAAGGTTTCTTATACCTTTTATGTGTAGAAATTCATATTTAGGATGTTAAAAATATACTTGTTAGTAAATCTAGATCCTCGTAAAAGATATTCCAACAATGTCAACCTGGGCAGTCGGTCCAGCTTTTTGCAACTGGTTGGTTCTGTTTGATTTTCAAAAATATTTGTATCTCAATTATTTGTGAAAACAAAGAATATTCTTAGAAGACTTCTCAAAAAAACTTATTGGAAATGGCCCAAGTTAACTAAATGTCAACCTGGGCACTGAGCCCAGCACCTAGGTCAACCTGGGCACTGGGTCCCAGTTCTGGCTCCCAGATCACTCTGTTTGTTCCCCGAAAGCACCCAAATCTTAACTATTGACAAAAATTGAGAATATACCTAGAAGACTTCTTCTACACTACTGATGGAAATGGCCTAGGTTAACAAAGTGCCAACCTAGGCACTAGGCCCAGCGCCTATGTCAACTTGGGGGCTGGGTCCCCGTTTTGGCCTGCACGTCGATGCATTTCTTTCCCAAAAGTACTTGATTCTTTATTTTGGGTGGAAACTAATAAAATAAATTGGATACTTCTTCAATATTATGATTGGAAGTGCTCAATATGTCAACTTGGGTGCTGGGTTGCGCAATAGGTGCTCAGGGCACATGGTGCCTCAGGTGCTCAAAAATGAAAGTGTTTCGATTCTAATTTTGGTGCCTCAAATTAATTTGTGACAGGTCTTATTCAAGTCAAAGTACAGAGTTTTAACCATTTACACTAAGACTACCCTAAAACTGAAACCCTAATTGGGATGTCAACCTGGACGCTAGGTAAAAACACTAGGCGCCTAGGTTGACTTTTGGAATGTTATTTCATCTCTTTTTAATTTTCAGGCATTGGACTTGATTCTTCTTGTCTTCTTGATTCCACAGTCAACCTAGGCGTAAGGCTAGGGACCTCTCCCAAGTTGACTACTATGACTTGGGACTACTCACCTCCGAGATGTTTTCTTTCTTCTCACGTGTTAAAGATTGATGTCCACATCACCAGGATCAGTTTTCGGGCAAACAAGAATTGATTCTATTTAATTTATGTCTCAGTGTTTTTGGAACTAATTCCTTCTTATTTTTTAATTAGAAACAATTTCTAAGTTATTGTGTGTTATTAGTTTTTACTCATTTTGTTGTGGAACGGTTCTGTTTTAATTTATGCATCAATATTTTTGGAAAGGCTAATTAGTAATTTTTCCCCCTGAACTTTGACATGTAGTAAATTGTGCCCCCTAAACTTTTTTGGCCATTAAAAATTCCCCCCGAACTATTGAGATTGTTAAATTTAAGGACTTTTGTCTAATTTCATTCAATTTTACTGTTTCAGTGATTTTTCATGTACTAAACCATGCTCCCAGACTTTGATATCTACCAAATTATGCCCCTCAAACTTTGATATGTACTAAATCATGCCCCTTAAACTTTCATCCATGTTAGAATTTTTTTACTAAAATTAGACAAAAGTCCTTAAATTTAACAATCTCAATAGTTCAGGGGAAATTTTTAACGGCCAAAAAAGTTTAGGGGGCACGATTTAGTACATGTCAAAGTTCAGGGAAAAAAATTACTAATTAGCCTTTTGGAAATGATTTTCTCTTGTTTTTTTAATTATAATCAGTATCTAAGTTATCATGTGTTATTAATTTTTTAGTAATTTTTTTTTCTGGAACCAATTCTATTTTAATTTATGTTTTCGATGGTCTTTCATTTAGTCATTTCAGAAAACAGTTCTTAAAATATTTATTTCAAAAACTGGTTTTTAATTTAATTTATTCAAGGAAACAATTTTTAATTTAATTTACTCAAGGAATCGATTTTTAATTTAGTTATTTCGTGATCTGATTTTTGATTTAGTGAATTCAAGGAACCAACTTTTAATTTATTTATTTATTTTATTTAACTGGTTTTTATGTGTAAGGTTTTATTTTGGTTGCTTTAGAGAATTAATTTTTTGTCTCAAATTTTTAACTAGTTGATAAATATAACCACTTTCTTTATCTTATATTTTGAGCTATCGTGTGTTATTTGTTTTTAATTATTTTATTATAAAAATTAATTCTTTTTAGATTTATGCCTTAGTATTTTTGGAATTGATTCTAGTTTTTTTTTTAATTATAACCAGTTTCTGAGAGGTATTAGTGCTATTTGCTTTACTCATTTTATTGTGGAACTAGTTCTGTTGTTAATTTATGTTTCAGTATTTTAGAAACTGATTACTTCTTTGTTTTTTTTTTTTAATTATAATCGGTTTTTAAGTTATTTTATGTTACTTATTTTGTTGTTGAACGAGTTTTATTTTAATTTATGTCTGAGACATGTAACTCGAGTGACGATAGAAATTTCGATAACTTTCCGATGACGATGACAACTCTGGTGAATTTTTTGATGACTTTTCCAATAATTTTTTCAGCGACAGTGACTTTCTGCTCGAATTTTTGAGGAGATATTTGTTATTAAAAATTTTACCAACTTTATTTATGGTCTTTTGTTTTGTTTTCCATATTTTAAACTTTGTTTATTTTTTAATACTATATCCTTTTGTATTATTTTTTTTATACCATATAAAATTAAATTTTAAATTTTTTTCCACATTTATGAAAATTCCCTTTATTAAGTGCATAAAACCCAAAAGAATAGATTGTAATTTTTTTAGGTAGAATTATTGTTTTGTAAAAGAAAAATAATTAAAATATTATTTAATAATTCAAAATTTGTAAGAAAAATGAAATATTAATTAAAAATTTTTAGATAGTCATAAAATAAATAATTTTGTTAGTTGAACATATTATAGAGTAGTGTATATATATAAAATATTATATATATATGTATATTATAGAGTAGTGTTAAGATCTAATTTGAATCATTTATTTAAATCAATGACTACAATATAAATAAAAAAATACAATAGCCATTATACTAGCTCCCTTATATATTGCTGTAATAGATAGCAAATATATATTTGTCATTTCATTCACTATATATTTTTTTTTTTGAATTTTTATTTTCTTTTCTCTGAAAAAACACAGAGAGAAAGGAAAGCTCTTTGATTCACTATATTTATGTCTTATCAAACAAAAATTTGATATCATATTGGTTCTATTCACTAAAATGGACTAGTGTACTTGTACAACATGAAAGCTAATATAAAAGATCATATTAGGAGGAAACGAAATTCAACAATATACAAAAACACCAAGATATCTTCTCTAGCTACATAGATATGTGTACGTATTATTAATTAGGATTGATGGAAGGATATCGATCATAAATGAATCACTTTACATATATGTGTTTATATATATGATATCAATCCGAACGAGGCAACAAGAAACTAAATCCTGAGTTCTCACGAATGAGCGGTGGAGGTTCGATGTCGGCGATGTCTATTTGTTCCATGGACTTTGATAAGTCATCCACTGAGAATGGTATACTGTATAACAGAAAAAATTGATATATATTTTAACAAATATATATATATATAAATGAGAGAATTTTACTATGTTTCTTGAGAAAAATAGCATGAATGAAGATATGTATTTATATACCTGGAATCATCATCTAAGAGGAAAGAATTACTGACGGCGTTGTTGGAGTCTTCGGTCATTAAAACCCTCATGTTGGATATAACCTAAAGCATAGTTGCTGGGCAAGGTGAGTGTTATATATAAAAATGGAGTTCTATAGTATTATCATATCATTACTGAGGAGAAAACGACAATAAGTTGGAAGAACGACAATAATTAGTAAAAAACGACAAGAATCATTTGGAAAAACTTACATCTGTGGAGACACTGTGGGTGCCATATTTGTCATCCCAGTACATTGTACTGATCCGGTACAGCTGTTGTATGCTAAGCACCTATTCAAAGACCAAAATTAATTACTTCCATTCACATTCATTGTGTTCAAGGTCACAATTATTAGATCAAGAGTTGGTTAATAAGACTATTATTAATCAATTATTAGAAAAAAAAAAAGTATATCAAACTAAGTATATAGTGCATAAACCTTAATTAATGTATGCAGTACATAATGGGATGGGAATGGGATGCATTTTATTTTCTATAAAAAATATTGGATAAGATCCATTCCCAATAATAATATTCATATACATTTACATACCGGGCACAAATCATGACTTATTTCATCTAATGTTTTCTTGGGCTTTTGATGTATAACCTGAATATGAAAAAGAAAAAGAAGAAAAAATAAAGTTTTAGTGTACAACTTATTATTGCACTTTTTTTTTCATCCAAGTATATAAATTTCAAGTGACGAGGGTATAGATCAATTATTACCAGAAACCCAATGGCTTGTCTTATATGCTTGAGCTCATCCCAGGCTGAACCTGCATACTGTTTATATATATATATATATATATGAATATTAATGTTATATTGAAACTGATAGATATATTCTTCAATTTTAATGACAGTAATTAAGTTCAATATTAAGTACCTCATCAGTTGCCTTGTAACACCAGTGTTCTAGTTCAGCTAATCCAGCTTTAACATACTCACCATTACTAAACGAACAACACTCTCGTCTTAGTAGAAGGCTGCAAACACAAACACAATTGAACAAGTCAATATGTATAAACAAATATATACTTGTTCCGTTCAGTACTGAATTATATATTTATATATATAAATATATATACCTGTTGAATAGTTGAACGTTGATGAAAGAAAATATCTGTGTAAACACTTTACGGACCAAGAATGGAGGCACCTGTTAGAAAATAAATAATAAATAATGATTAAACAAAAAAGAGAAGATTTTGGATACAAGGACTAGAATTTTAAAGAGGGTTTTTGCTATACTAACATGATTTGCTTTCAAAGTGTTTAAGAAGTTTCCAAGACTACCAACAATCCCTTGCCAGTGAGCAATAAGAGCTCTCTGGGCTTCAGTGTTGGCAACTGATCTTGATGATCCCTTTACCAAGCTTGCTCTTGATGTTCTTGGTGCCTTAATCATATTTAAAGAATGAATCGTATTTAAGTTTGAAGAAGATGACTGAATATTAAGTACTAGATAATAATAAGGAAGTTTTTAATGAAATATAGTAACAAACCTGTATGCATAAGCCAAGCAGAGGAGATATTTCTTTCTTCAAATTATCTCTAATCATTCCATATATCTTTTCTACATATGCAGTGAGTTGCTGTTTGAAAAGCAGAGCTGGGTACTTAGCTTCAACTTGTCTCAAACTGTCCACTCCACCATTCATACCACCATTGATCAATGAAAGATTGACTCCTTGTGGGGTTCCACGGAAACTCTAGAGCCACACCACCAAAAAGTGTTAATAATGAATGTAATGGTTTTTGGGGACAAAAAAACTTGTGTTTACCTGTGTCATTCTTCCGAAGAGAGTGGCTGATGATGAACGGCGGCGTTGAGGAGTCATTCCGGCAGCCCCACTTGCTTTGAGTGTCCTCTGGAGAAGTAAGAGGAGTGTTGAGGCATTGGATAGCCAATAGGCCAAAACTTCATTGTTGTCTTGAGTCTGAAAATCCCAGTTGTAGGATTGAATAAGTAACTTGAGTGTGTTAGAAAAGAGTGAAAGTCATAAAAGAACATGATGAGTTTGGGAGATTTCGGAACCTCAATGGCATGGCCTATAGTTTGGATGATCCTGTCAAAGACACTTGTTCTCTCAACTTCAAAAGATCTCCACTGCAAAAGGCATTTGTATATTATACAAGCAGCAATAGGTCTGTTTGCAGAGAATCCAAGGTGCTGTGCAATACATCTAATGAGAAGCTCTTGATTCTCTTGTTGTTTTTCATTAAGTGATTTCTGAGGCTTGTCCTCTACTTCAGATGATTCCCTATGGTTCAGTGAAGAGCTATGCAGGTCCTGAGCAATGTCATTAACCGAAAAAAGTAAAACTTAAGAATGAAAATTTGGTTCAATACTATTCAAAAACTTCCCTTTACATCAAATAGCTTAGTTTCTTTTCTTACCACAGTTGGCTTCACATCCACACCAAAATGACCACTTTCACCACCTCTCTGTCAATTAACATATAACAGTAAAAATTGTAAGCTTAGCTGCAGTGTTAATATAGCCAAATCTAAGATTTGATGTCTGTTTGTGTAATACCTGAAGAATTGATCTAGACCGCCCGGAAAGGAACTTATTTGGTGCCATTGACACAGCTTGTTGGCGTAGAACTTGATTTTCTGATTCCAAATTGGTGAGCTTCTCTTCAAGCCTAATCAAGGAAGTTTTAAGTATTTCAATGAACATGGATAATACAAAAGAAAACTAGGACAAAATAGCAGTAACATGCTGTAATTCAACTAAATGTTAGAGATTATGTTACCTGGTCAATGATTCTTGAAGCAGTTGAGTTTTTTTCTCTGTATCTTCTAGCTTTTTACGTCTTTGTTCATTAGATTCTTGAGATTCATTGTACTTTCTCTCGAAGTCTTCAGCTTTATCCTTCTCTGACTTCAATGAATCCTGAAAATGAAGCCATGTTCCCCATATTAACAATTAAAAGTGACATTCTCATCAAGAGAATATTTGTTATAACATGTGACTATCCTTTTTGTTAATTGATATAAAGAGCTTTACCTTTAAGCCATCTACTTCTGCTTTTAAAGAATCAATCTTTTCGGTATCTTCAACAAGTACTTGAGTTTCTTGTATCACAGGAGGTGCTTCTTCTATGGCCTTCTTTGCAGCTTCTCGTTCCTTGACAAGTAATGCATTTGTTTCATCAACCTTGCTCTGCATTTCTTGTAAAGAGTTCTGCAACTTTGTAACCTCCTGGGCTTTTGCTTCTTCTAAGTCAGTCTGCAAGCATTGTTTCATTCCTTTTTTATGAGTATAGTCTAAAAAAAGGTTCACAGATTAGGATTTCTTAGCACTTAACAATATTCTTCTACAAGCCATGAACATTACCCTTAAACGTTTCTCCAATTGTAGACGCCAAGTAAGTTCCTCCACAGTTTTTTCAAGCTTATCCTTTGCTTCTTTAAGCGCACCTGTTTCTCTAGCCTCCTGTAGAAAATTAAAGAGTGATAAAGAAAGTAAGAAAGTGCTTGAATAAAAACATAGCAAAATAATATTCAATTCTATTCATCAAATTGCTAGTGTAAACAAACTTAGTTTGTATAGTTCCTTTATTATAATCACCATAGTGGATGCTCACTCTCAGTAAAAATCTTTATAAATGAGACTAACTGACTTAGTACTGACCATTTTGAGCTTTCTAAGTTCCCTTCTTGCAACTCTTCCTCTCCATCTGCATTGTGTTAGAATTGAGCTCTTCTTGAGCTTCTTATAGTATGCAGCGGATTTGTGACAGCGCCACCGTGTCTGCATACACCTTAAGTTTAGCTTTTGTGTCTTGGGATGACAATTTAGAGTGAAGATCCTCTGCATTGCTAAATATTATGGTGTATTACCTGAATAAGTATGGCTGCTTTGGTTTGCTTCCTGAATCTAAATTCTTTTCGAGCAGCCATTGCTCTTAAACCTGTCTGCAAGACAAGCACTGAGACATGAAGCGACTTGTATGATTTCCTAGCATGGTATCTGCGTAAGTTTTTCTGAATTTTGACAGCAGCTGCCTCCCTCCTCATGTTCTCGAAAATCTTGCAAGCCAGTCTTCCTACACAATACACCAAACAACATACTCATTGTATATCCCAGTCTTGTCCATGAATACTGATATGTAATATTGATATACTTGTAAAATGTCTAACCTCTCCATATTGATTGCACAACTATAGTAGCCTTTCGCAATGCAATGAACTGCTTTCGAGCCTGGTGCGTCCTTATGCGTCTCTGAATAGTCTTTGCTGCACTACTGAGTACCTCTGCTCTTCTTGCATCCAATTCCGCCATCTGACCGGCCCTTAAGAATACCTTTGTTTTACCTATCTGCATGACACCATTTCAAAGCTAAGTAAAACATGAGAGTCAAATGTAAATAGAAAAACTACTCTTCATATACCTGAAACCCTTTAAGTGCCTTCTTTTCTAGAATCTTTTTGCAAGCAACTTTTTCATCGTAGCTGCTTGTGAGTACATTACCAAACGAGTTAGAAACTAGTTCTGCCTTAAAAGTACATATTTGACAAAGTGAACCAATAGCCAAGATGTGTTGAGAGAGTATACTTACCTTCCTTCCAAGGCTTCAGGGGCGAGGAGTCCAAATCGGTTAATGAATTCAAAGAAAGGTTTGCGAGTAGGATATCCAGCACAGCTGATTCTGATTGCCTCTAGAACACCCTACATTGATATTATACAATGCTATGTGAAAGAATAAAAGAAAAAGAAAAAATAAGGGACTTAGAATTTCTTTTGAGTATGACTTTACTTACACCACACCGCAGTTGTTGCATAATGTTGACATTCTCAAATATGGCAGGTTTTAGAAGGTTGTTTGGCTTTACACATCTGATGTAGTGAGGCTCTGTGGAATTTAGTGTCTCCATTAGTTGCTGAAGTTGCAACTGCACAGTTTAAGACATGAAAAATAAATGTCAGTTAACTTGTAGCAGCAGAAACATCAACATATTCGAAATGAAATGTATCTATATATACCTTAAAACGAGAACCAATTGAAGAAAACTTGGAAGATTTAGCTGTCTCTTCTTTTAATGGGGGGAAAAGGCCTGCTACAAAAGAACATTTGGAAACACCTAACAAGTCTTGATGCTCAGGGACCACATAGTCCTTGTTCTTGTCCAAAAATTGGTCAGATTGATAGAGGACCTGAAATGAAGTGTTGTGTTGATAAGATAAAGAAAAAATGAATTCAAAAGATGATTAAACTAGAACCAGTATTGGTACCATGAGTGTATGAATCATACCTCGCCAGCATAGTGGCCTATAGTAAAATCGGTTCGAGAAAGTTTCGGTTTTATGAAACGTTTGTGATTTTTGAATGTTTGATAAAGCTTGTTTGCAAAGGTTTCATGTGTTGACTTTGGAAACATGCTGAAATATGGAAAAAGAATAACAATTAAGAAGATTTAGGGGGAAACACTAAGCAACAAAATTGAATAAAACTCAGCTTTACTTGGACATTTTTTAAACCTTCCACCAGAGAGGAAGAACATGATCATTTTCCATAAACATAAGAAAGCAATGGGAAAATTCAATTGTGAAAATGGAAGAAACTATTTTACCATGCTTCATCAAGAAGAGCAACAATTCCACCAGGTTTCTGTTAAGAAAAAAAAATTAGTAAAAGATTTTATTCCAAAAGAAAGTATAATGACCTGGTGAAAGAAAAAGAATTTAACCTTTTCAATAAGATCCAAAACATCTTGATTGTCCACAAATTCAATGTAACTCCAATCAATTTCCTCTTTGGTGTACTCTTCTTGTTCCATTTTGAAAACGTGCTAAAGTCATCACAAGACACTACTTTAATCTAGATAACAGTCAAAGAAAAATAACTAGCTGAATAAGCAGCAAAAAGAAACTGACAAATTACCTGATTGAAATGTTGCTGTAACTTTTCATTTGTGAAATTAATACAGAACTGCTCAAAACTGCACAGAGAAAAAATATGCTGAATTTGAGTCTTATATGCATACATCTCTTTCATGTTATCAAAAACATTCCTTATTCATTTTGCTTACCTGTTGGTCTTAAAACTTTCGAAACCATAGATATCAAGGACCCCAATCAGAGATTTTGAATTAGCATCTTGTCCAATTGAATTATTAATTTTGTCCACCAACCTGTGTGTTTGTATAGAAACAGACTTAGCATCACAATAGAATCTGAATACAGATTATGCTTAGCTAAATCATCTCTAACAATGCCTTACCAGTCAAACAATCGAGAATATATGGTCTTAGCTAAGCCATCTCTACTAACTGCTGCACTTTGAGGATCAAGACTTCGTTTAATAACTTCTTCGGGTGTGATCATCACACGCTTGCACAATGCATCCTCCAAGGCATCAGCATCACACCTTAAAAAAAATGAAAGTGAAATTAGAACAAAAAAGTACAAAGTGGAATACTAAAAATGGGACAATTTTAAAAGAAGCCATACATGAGAAGGTCTGCAGTCATTTTTAGATGGAACTTGGCTTTATCATCTTTTGGAAGTGATGAATCAATTTCCTTTCCCTTTGTGAATTCAATGTTTCCAAGATGAAGAATGGCTGCTATAACTCTAAAGATTGCTTCCTAGAAAAGACATGAAAACAAGTGAAGAAGTTGGCCTCTCTTGGTTTGTATCTACCATTAACTTAGTCACTGGTTTTGATAAGATCATACCTGCTCTTTAGCACTAATTCCAACAATGTCCATTGCTCTCCTTGTAGCAAGGTAGTCACGAGCATCACTTACTCCAACCAGTTCATAACAATTAGATTGGTTAAGATAGTGAAATGATTTCGGATTTCCCAACTTGTACTTTTCAATTTCCTGACATTGTTTGAAACATAATGAAAACATTTAGCCATGATCATAAAAGTTGTGTCATGCTATGCTATCATTTGGCGATGGTTATACCTCTTGTGGTGCAGCACAAAGAAGGTAAAAGCAATGGTAGTTGCGTTCGGGATTGGAAATTTGGCAAACACGAGACCTTTCAAGAAGATACGTTCTAATTGCTGCTCCTGATATTCTTCCTTGCTTATCAAACTGGATCTCAACAAATTTACCAAAACGACTGTACCAATATCATATAAGGAATGTTAAAATACAAAGTGTTGAATAACATAAAACCTGTTACAATGTTAAGAAACTTGACTAACCAAGTCCAAGGATGTCTCACCTAGAATTGTTATTTCTAAGAGTTTTAGCATTGCCAAATGCTTCAAGGACTGGATTTGACTGCATTTGAAAAATTGTTTGAATAAGTTTCATAAACATTTGGCACTAATTAAGTGCTATATTAAAAAACCATAAAATGAAAGTCAATATATAAACATACTTCAAGAACTTGTTGTTCAACTGTTCTTCCTTCAGTGGCAGCTCTGCCACCAAGAAAGGCAAGGTACTGCATAAGCATTTTTGTTGTTTCGGTTTTACCAGCTCCACTTTCGCCACTGACAAGGATCGAATTGCTCTTGCCCTCATTAATCATTGCCCTGTTTGGATTGATTCATGATTAATGACACTCTTATCCAATTCATTGGCAGAGATTAAAACAACAACAACAACAACAACAATAATAATAATAATACAAAATGTGAAGTAGTAGTATAGATAACTAACCTGTATGCAACATCAGCTACTGCAAAAACATGGGGACTTAACTCTCCAAAAGGTGCCCCTTTGTATTGTTGCATCATATGAGCATCATAAATATGGGGCAATCTTTGGAATGGATTAATGGCAATAAGGATATTTCCAGTATAAGTCTGAAAATAAACAATGAAAGTTTCAAAAGATTAAAGCTTTATGTGAAAAGACTAATGATGAAATGAAACAATGGGAGAAAAAAAGACTTTACATAGATTTCATTAAGTTCATATCTAGCTTTCAAATTCTGCAGTACTCCAGGCTCATGGAGATAAGATAGCTTTGTCATGTCATCAACTCCTCCAGCTGGAGCTTCTGTATCTTTTGGGTATATTTTTGATAGCTTTGCAACAATCTTGTAAAGCACAAAAAGAAAAGTTGCATAATCAAATACATTTATATATCAATGAAAAATTGTAAACATGTTAATAAATTGCTATATGGATTTGTTTCCACACACACCTTTTTTCCATTGCTAGCCTGGATCTCAACTTCATTCCCATTAATCTTTGATACTTGTCCATCTATCCATGCAATTTCTGGGTCTTCAGCCCACACGTGAGAACCTACAATGATATTCACTGGAGTTCCCTGGAGAGACAAGGAAAAACATGAAAAATGAATCTGTTGCTTACACAAAATCTTAATTTTTACATATCAATAATTTAGTAAAGATATGAAAAGGGTTGGTTTCTTACCATTATGTATGTATATATGTTGTGCTTCAATCAAAACTCATTGAGTAGTGGTTTTTTTTTCCGTAACTAAATATATATTAATTTGATTAATCCTCTTCTGGGATTGAGTTTTTTGAAGAAAGGAAAATGACCCTTTTGAGAAATGTAGGAAAAAAATAAAGCATATCAGATCAAATGTTGTGAAAGCTAAAGAGTTGGAAATGAGGAAATGATGTTAATAAAAACATAATAACAGGAAAAGTGTCTGAGAAAATGGGATGTTTTTCTTTTAAAAGAGAGAAAGAGAATGAGTAAGAAATGTAAAAGGAAAATGCATGGATCCCAATGGAGTTAGATTGTACAAGTGACATTCTTCACAAGCACCACTAAATTCGGTTACTTCCCTTTGGCCTCGCGCCATTTCGTGGCTACTAACCAAGTCTTCTCTCTCTCATTTTATTTAACGGTATTGTCATATAATAATAAACTCGTAAATTATATTACATAAATAATTTTGCTTGCTTTTGTGTGATGTCCAGTGTTGTGTAGCCGAGTCTGTCGTTGGGATCAAATCACAATTTTTTCTCTTTTTTTGATTCATTGGGTTGTATAGCCTTTATTCACACACATAGCTTGTTGCCTAATTTAGAGGCAAAAGTATGTTAATTGTAGTACAGTTTTTCAAAGCTTTATTTTATGAGTAATAATTGTCAGACATTAAAACTTTTGTATAAATAAGATTACAATTAATCTTAATTATACTATTAAATTTAAGAATTAATACATGGTTCCTATTTTAAGCTACTGCCAATTTTGTTTGTTTAGACAAAAATTAAATACACATGAGTAAAAAAATGTGTAATAACGTTTTTAACAACATTGCTCTTATTTTATTGGAGTATAACATCTATCTAAAAATACACTTGATACCAAACAAATTATATTGAGATGTTATAACTAAATAGAAATATATACACAGAAAAAAAAAAATCAAAATACCAAAAGTATCAAATGTAACAACAATAACAATAAATAATTCTTAATCCTTTATCATAATAATTCTCCGTCCGAAAGTTTTGATTGTATGGGAGGTTGTGGAAGTAATTTTTTTAGTTCTTGAAAAACTTCTTCACATTTCTCGGCCCACTCAAATTTCTTGTTTCCTTGGGGGATATTGAAAAAAGTAACACGCTTATCTCTTAATTTTGACACGAACCTGCTGAGGTCTACTATCCGACCAGTCAAACTTTGCACTTCATTAATCTTCGTTGGTGACTTTGTTGGGTTTTGTGCCCTAAATAAAACTATATTTCAATGTAATCTTTTCTATTCAATTATCAATAAAGAAACAGATTTATTTTCATTACTTGTTTAATGTGTTATTTGGTTCATGTGATCATTTATTTGTTTATTTGATTTATAAATTCATATAAATCCTTATCACACTGATATTCTTGTTTATTGTGCTGTCAATATAATGGAAAGTGATCAAGATTATGTGATTAAATGTATTCCTATAATTTATAACTGATAGGATAATCTATAATGTAGTTTACTTGTACCTTGGATAAGTGTTATGTCCTTTCCAGGACATTGGTTAAAGTAAGCTTGGGTTGGATGTATGGAGTATATATCGAAAGGGACCAAAATTGAACTTGAATTAAATATGATAAACTTAATGTAATATTTATTCAATTCAATATCACCTATTTGATCTTAGATCAAATGATCTCAATCCTGAGATGGTTAGGTTCTAGTTCAGTTGTATTATTTGTGTTCTTAAATCTGTTCATTAAAGTCGGCCAAATGGTTCTTCTCGTGGCATATAAGTTAAGGACATGGTAGTTCAATTGAGTGGGAGCGCTAATCATGGATACGACATCTATAGCTTCTATCAGGACATAGAAGTGGAACGATGATTTCCTTTGAGGTTGGTTTAACAGAGATAAATGGTTGAGTACTCATTCCAGTGATTATATTAGTTTACTGGAATATCATTTATAGGTAGCTAAGTGTTTTAAGGATAAAATACGTTGAAGGGTGTAACGGTAAATTTGTCCCTACTCAATGTAGATCATCTATAGAGAATCATTGATTATTAGGATAACAACAAATGAATAATCTCATAGCATAACTATACCGTGGAACATATAGAGCATTCTATATAATTGAGAGTGTAATTTCAAATCTATAGTGGTACAAGGTGGAATTAATAAGTTAGAGAATTTACTTGGTAAATTTTAGATCTGCTTATTAAAAGCTCGGTTATATAGGTACATGTTTCTCATACTAGTTGAGATAAACTGCTTGTAAGACTTAGTTAATTGATTTTAATTATTCAATCATAATTCTAAAATTAAACTATGTCTAGTTTATGAATTTTTCACTAAGATATGGCTTGATTGTGAAGAAATAGAATTTTAGGATTTATTTGTTAATTAAGAGACTTTGTGGAGTCTAATTAATAAATAATATAAATGACAATTTTATTTTATAATTAATTTTAATTATTACATAAATAGTTTTTTCATTTATAGGATTGAAATTACAAAAGTGGTGTTTGTAAAAAATAGATAAATGATTGAGAAAAGTGGCAAAAATCTAACTAGTGGCGAGCCCACATGTGGCTGGCCATAGGGTCCTTTTGCTATTATTTTATCATTTTTTATTCCAAATAATTCAATCCTAATCTTAAGTGAAGTATAAAAAGAAAAGAAATGTCTCATTATCCAACTAATGCTTCTAAACCTAGTTTTCATTCTGTAAGACAACTAGTGTTTTGAGACTTCTTCTTCTTCTTCTTTTCTCTCTACTATTTCAAAATTCATAGTGTTCTTCACCATCAAAATTCGAGCCTTAGTAATTAAGTGCATACCCACCCATAGCAAGTTAGTCCTCAATCATAGTGTGTAAGACTGAAGAATTCAAACAAGTGAAGGAGTATCGGGCTCAAATCTTGATTATACTCTGCTATAGAAAGGATACAAGGGTTAAGAGATCTAAGAGGAAGGAGTCATTTAATTCTGCTGCAACCAATGTAAGGTTTCTCATACCTTTTATGTGTTTAATTTTCATCGTTTTAGAAGTTCATATTTAGGATGTTAAAAACATACTTGTTAGTAAATCTAGGTCCTGGTAAAATATATTCCAACAGACTTCATATCTAAAAGAGAATGAATTTTTTTGGGGTTAGCCTCAATTACTCGGGCATTAACTACGTAGCCTAGGAACTTGTCTGAACTTACCCCAAGTGAATATTTGAGAGGATTAAGCTTCATGTTATACTTTCGGAGAGTCTTGAAGCATTCGTCCAAGTCCTCTATATGCCCAAAACTCTTTTGGATTTGATAAGCGTGTCATCCACATATACCTCCATGTTATGCCCTATTTGATCCTTGAACATTCAATTTAATAAACATTGGTAAGTTGCGCCAGTATTTTTTAATTCGAACGCCATAACCTTGTAGCAATATAAGTCAACATCAGTTTGAAGCTTGTATGTTATTGGTCGAGCAAATACATTTTAATCTGGCTGTACCCGAAGTATACATCCATGAAGCTCAAAGTTTCATGCCTTGTAGTTGCATCCACCAGCTGGTCGATCCTTGGCAGTGAAAAACAGTCCTTTGGATACACTTTGTTAAGATCAATGAACCTATACAGACTCACCACTTGCCATTAAGTTTTGGCACTGGAACTGGATTGGACAACCATAAAAGATAGAATGCCTCCATAATGAATTTGTTGGCTCAGAGATTTTCAACTTCCTCTTTGAGTGCACATGCTCTTTCCTTATCCAGCAACCTTCTTTTTTGGTGTACTGGACGAAATTTGTGAGAGACTATATTTAGGGCGTGGAAAACTATAAATGGATCGATTCCAACCATGTCATCATGTGTCCATGCGAATACATCGAGGTTTTCTCTCAAAAATTTGATCAAAGAGGATTTTATTTCTTACAACAAACCTCGTCTGGTCTTGATTTTTTAGGTCGGCATGGTAAGTGTTGGAATTATTTTACCAGGATCTAGATTACTACCATGTATGTTGTTTAACATCCTAAATATGAATTTCTAAAACAATGAAATTAAACACATATAAAGTTTCAGAAAATCTTACATTGGGTGCAGCGGAATATTAATGGCTCTATTTGCTCAGATCTCTAACCCTTGTATCCTTTCTGTAGCATAGTATCACCAAGATCTGAGCCCGAATGTCTTTCTCTTAATTCTGGATTCTTCACAGCCTTACACACTATGATTGAGATACAACTTGATGTGTGCGGGCACTCACTCTATCACTCAAGGTATGAAAATATGATGAACAAAAGAGAGGGGCTGGTTCGAATTCTATAGAAGAGGAAGGCTCAGGAAAATTTTCTGAAAGTAAAATTTCATCAACTTTAAGTGTGAGCCATCACTATCTATTTATAGGCAATCACCTAGGTTTAGGTTAGGAATTATTAGGCATTAAAATAATATAAAAATTAAGTGTAAATTATCACTCAAGTGGCTGGCCACACTAATGGGCCCCACTTTGGAATTTTTCCACTTTTGACAATTTTTCTTTTATTTTCTCAAAAAAACTATTTTTCCAATTCTAACCATTTAAATGGCAAAAATAATATTTAATAATTAAAAATTAATTATCAAATAAAATTGTCATTTAATATATTTATTAATTAGACTTAATAAAGTCTTTCGATTAATAAATAAGACCTAGAATCTCTTTTCTTCACAATTAAGCCATTGCTTAGTGAAAATTCATAAACTAGACATAGTCTAATTTTAGAATTATAATTGATTAATTAAAATCAATTACCTGAGTCTTACAAGCAGTATGGCCTCAACTAGTATGGGGACCATGGGCCTATATAACCGAGCTTCCAATAAGCAAAACTAGAATTTACCAAGTAAATTTCCTAACTTATAAATTCCTTGTTGCATCCACTCATAGAACTTGGAATTGCACTCTCAGTCATATAGAACGCTCTATATGTTCCACGATATAGATACGCTATAAACATTTAACCATCGTTCTAATCTCAATAATCAAAGATCCTCTATAGATGATTTACACCGAGTAGGGATAAATTTACCGTTTCACCCCTCAATGTAATTTATCCTTAAAATATTTAGCTTCCTGTAAATGATATTTCAGTGAACTAAAATATAATCACTGAAATAAGAGCTCTTCCATTTACCTCTATTAAGCCAAGCTCAAAGGAAATCATCGTTTCACTTCTATGTCCTGATAGAAGCTATAGATTCCATATCTATGTTTAGCACTCCCACTCAATCATACTACCATGTTCCCAAAATGTACGTATCACCCTGACCAAAAAGTAGGCTTAACTATCAAATCAAAGAACATGAATAGCACTCCTGAGATAGAACCTAAGCATGTTAGGATTAAGATATTTTGATCTAAGATCAACCAGTGATATTGACTCAGAAAGATACTGTTGGGTTTTATGCCCTAAATAAAACTCATTTCAATATAATCAGATTTACTTATTAATAAAGATCAGAAATAACATTTTATGTTGCATGGTTCACATGATTTATTTCATGATTATATGTACATAATGTATGAATTCTATTTAAGTCCAGAACATATGAATTTGTTAATGATTATAGTGTTGTCAACACAGTAGAATATAATCTTAATTATATGTTCGAAAGTTTATTCCCTGATTTGTCAGTTCACTGGATTTAGACTGACATGATAATCAGCGATAGGTATTCTTACACCTTGGATAAGTGTTATGTCCTTTCCAGGACATTGGCAAAGTTTACCAGCATCGAATGTATGGAGTATACATCGGAAGGGACCGATATTGAACTTTGATTAGATATATTAAAATTTACCGTAATATCTATTCAATTCAATATCACCCGTTGATCCTAGATCAAATGATCTTAATCCTGATATGGTTAGGTTCGATCGCAAGAGTATTATACATGTTCTTTGATTTGTTAGTTAAGCCTACTTTTGGGTCAGGGTGATACGTACATTTTGGGAACATGATAGTATAATATAGTGGGAGCACTACCATAAATATGGAATCTATAACTTCTATAGGAATTTAGAAGTGAAACGATGATATCCTTCGAGCTTGGCTAAACAGAGATAAATGGTGGAGATCTCATTTCACTTCGCTGAAATATCATTTATACAGAGCTAAGTGTTTTAAGGATAAAATGCATTGAAGGTGTAACGGTAACTTAGTGCTTATTCAATGTAGATCATCTATTAGAGGGTCATTGATCAAATTAGGATTATAACAATGGATAACTATTGACGTATCTATATCGTGGAACATATAGAGCGTTCTATATACTGAGAGTGCAATTCTAAGTTCTATGCGTGGATTCAATGAAGAATTAATAAGTCAGTGAGTTTAAGATATAAATTCTTGATCTGCTTATGGGAAGCTCGGATATATAGACCCATGGTCCCCATACTAGTTGAGACCATACTACTTGTAAGACTATGTTAATTGATTCTGATTAATCAATTACAATTCTAAAGTTAGACTATGTCTACTTTGTGAATTTTCACTAAGCAAGGGCAAAATTGTAAAGAAAATAGATTCTAGGTTTATTTATTAATTAAGAGACTTTATATGTCTAATTAATAAATATATTAAATGACAATATTATTTAATAATTAATTTTAGTTATTAAATAATTAGAATTTGCATTTAAATGGTTGAATTTAAAAATTGGCATTTTTGAGAAAATGAGATGCAGAAATGATAAAACAGCAAAATTGCATAAGTGAGGCCCATTATCCAAAGCCCAGGCCGGCCACTATTGTAGGCTTTTATCATTTATTTTTTCAATATTTTAATGCCAAATAATTCTAACTTAAACCTAGGTGGTTACCTATAAATAGGTAGTGATAGCTTCAGAAAAAAGATGATACATCTCATTCCTTAACAGAAAATTTCTAACCGCCACCTTCTCTCTTCTTTTCTTCTCTAAATTTCGAAATCCTTGAGTGAATGAGTGAGTGCTCACACACATCAAGTGGTATCTCAATCATAGTGTGTAAGACTGTGGAAAATCAACCAACAAGAAGGAGATTCAACATCAAAAGGAAGGAGAGAAAGAGATCCAGGTTCAGATCTTGGTGATGCTCTGCTACAGAAAGGAATCAAGGGTTAGAGATCTGAACGGAAGGAGTCATTATATTCCGCTGCACCCAATGTAAGGTTTCTTAAACTCGTATGTGTTTATTTCATTGTTTTAGAATTCATATTAGGATGTTAATGATGTTGGGTTTTATGCCCTAAATAAAACTCATTTCAATATAATCAGATTTACTTATTAATATAGATCAGAAATAACATTTAATGTTGCATGGTTCACATGATTTATTTCATGATTATATGTACATAATGTATAAATTCATCTGAAACCCTTTTCACATACTTGATCCTGTTTATTGTGCCGTCAACACATTGGAAAGTAAACATGACTATGTGAATAAAGTTTCCTAGATTTATCAAACATAGGGTTTTACTGATATGATAATCTACAACAGAGTTTACTTGTATTTGGAGAAGTGCTATGTTCTTTCCAGAGCATTGGTTAAAGTAAAGCTCAGGTTGGATGCATGGAGTATGCATCGGAAGGGACCGATATTGAACTTTGACTTAGATTTATTAAACTTACCGTAATATCTATTCAAGTCAATATCGCCTAGTTGATCCTAGATCAAATGATCTTAATCCTGTTATGATTAGGCTCAATCTTGAAAGGCTATTCGTGTTCTTTGATTTGTTAGTTAAGCCTACTTTTAGGTCAGGGTGATACGTACATTTTGGGAACACGGTAGTGCAATTGAGTGGGAGCGCTAGCATAAACATGGAATCTATAGCTTCTATCTGGCGAATAGTAAGCAAAGGATGATCTCCTTCGAGCTTGACCAAACGAACATAAATGGTGGAGTACTCATTTCACATAAGCTGAAATATCATTTATACGGGGTCAAGTGTTTTAAGGAATAAATACATTGTAGGGTGTAACGGTAATTTAATCCCTTTACAGTGTAGATCATTCATATAGAGGATCAGTGATCAAATTAGGATTATAACAATGGATAACTAATGATGTGTCTATATGGTGGAACATATAGAGCATTCTATATACTGAGAGTGCAATTCTAAGTTCTATGCGTGGATTCAACGAAGAATTAATAAGTTAGTGAATTTTAGTAATAAATTCTTGATCTACTTATTGGAAACTCGGTTATATAGACCCATGGTCCCCGCACTAGTTGAGATAATATTGCTTGTAAGACTCATGTAATTGGTTTTGATTAATCAATTATAATTCACAAATTAGACTATGTCTATTTGTGAATTTTTCACTAAGTAAGGGCGAAATTGTAAAGAAAGAGTTTTAGGGGCATATTTGTTAATTATGATACTTTGTATGGTTCAATTAATAAATATAATAAATGACAATATTATTTAATAATTATTTATAGTTATTAAATAGTTAGAATTGGCATTTAAATGGTTGAATTTGAAAATTGGTATTTTTGAGAAAATCAGATGCAGAAAAGATAAAACTGCAAAATTGCAAAAAGTGAGGCCCAAATCCACATGTATAGGGCCGGCCACTTTTGTAGGCATTTTAAACTGATATTTTCATTATTTTAATGCCAAATAATTCAAACCTAACCCTAGTGGAATGCTATAAATAGATAGTGAAGGCTTCAGGAAATTTACACTAAATTTCTACACTTTTTTCTAACACTTTCTGAATCAGAAAAAACTGAGCCTTCTCTCTCCCTATCTTTGGCCGAACCCACTCTCTCTCTCTCTTCCTCTTGAATTTCGAAAATCCTTAGTGTATGAGTAGTGCCCACACACAGCAAGTGATACCTCAATCATAGTGAGGAAGATCGTGAAGAAAGACTTTAAGCAAGAAGGAGGTTTCAGCATCAAAGATTCAGAGAAAGAGATCCAGGTTCAGATATTGATAATGCTCTGCTACAGAAAGGAATCAAGGGCTAGATATCTGAACGGAAGGAGTCATATTATTCCGCTGCACCCAATGTAAGGTTTTCTAAACTTTATATGTGTTTATTTCATCGTTTTAGAAAGTTCATATTTAGGGTGTTAATCAACATACTTGTGAGTAGATCTAAGATCCTGGTAAAATAAATTCCAACAAATGAAACATACTTCTTAGTAAATCTAGATCCCGGTAAAATATATCCAACAGATACAACGGTAAGTATTATAATATCTTTATCAAGATCAATATCGGTCCCTTCCAATGTATACTCCATACATCCGATACTGGTAAACTTTGCCAATGCCCTAGAAAGGACATAACACTTATCCAAGGTGTAAGCATACCTATCACTGATTATCATGCCAGTCTAAATCTAGTGAACTGACAAATCAGGGAATTAAACTTTTGAACATATAATCATGATTATATTCCACTATGCTGACAACACTATAATCATGAACAAATACATATGTTCTGGACCTAATAGAATTTATAATCATGAAATAAATCATGTGAACCATGCAACATAAAAATGATTCATGATCTTTATTAACTAATAAATATGATTATATTGAAATGGATTTTATTTAGGGCACAAAACCTAACAAATCTATTTCAACTTTTTCTAATTCTTCCGCGGGTCCAATTTCTAGATTAGAGTCCCCATAGAGAGGATCCATGTCATTGTCCTGTCTTTGTCGGGTCCCTATTTGTTTTAACTTTTTCAGCTTTAGAGCTTTGGGCAAACTGGTCTTTTTTTTTTTCCTTTGTTAAGGCACTGTTGTAACACTGACGAGCATGATCAAAATATTTAATAGTAAGGGTTTGCACCCTCGCTTTGGAAAAATCTAAAACCCAGTTTGGAGCTCCAACAACTTGATCCAGGCATTCCATGATAAGATGCTAGAAATCTCTGCCATTAGTCCATGTAAAAAAAGTGCCAACACTACACAAGTCCACACCACCAATAAGCAACATTGAAAAACATTGTTGAATTTAACTTCAATACTTGAAAGAGATGATGAGATTAAATCAATTTGAATCCCTGCCTTCCAACAAAGACAAAGTCCCCCAATAGAGCCCAAAGGCTCCACAATAACTGCATTAAAGAATCCAAGACTATGCCCTAATCTTCCCATACGGGGAAGCATTAGCTTTGTTTCCATTGAAATCAGAATATTTACGTCCTCCTGAATCACCAAGCCCTGTAAGGCCATAACTGTCATGAACTACCTAAGGCCATAATAGCTCCAAGACAGTAGTCCCATGACCCACCTTAGCCACAAGAGAGCTCTAAACACTCACATAGAAACAAAGCCTTAAAAAGGCTCAGAGGAAACAATTCCTAACCCCTCAAGGAAACTAGCAACGTGCCACTACCAACATAGGAACTAGAGGAAACCAGAACTCCACAAACATCGATCAATTCCCATAGGCACAACTCATTGACCTTTAAAGCTAAATCATCTCCACGGTGCCAAAAACTAGCAAAAGGCAGAGAAGAAACATCATACTAAACCAAACAGGAGAGAAAGAAGCACATACCCCAAAGTAGAAAATGAAGAGACCTGATCAAAAGTTGCATCGAGATAATGAGCCATAACAATAAAAGAAGGGCCCAAATCAAAACCATAAAAATTTGCCTTCCGAACGAGATGCCCCATAAAACCCCAAAATTAGGCGAGCACCTGGGGATGCCATGGACGAAGACCCAAAAAATAGAACTGGACCACCAGGGGAACACCACATATCTTCAAACATGCAATTGAAAAACCCCTCGCACAAACCTAAAAACTACTCTCAGAAAGGAACCCGCAAAGACGAGAACAAAAGAAGAGGAGTGTGGAATGGAGCATCGATGCACACTGGCCAAAAAGAGGCTCAAAACCCACACGCAAGCTCAGAGGAGCGGCGATTTCAAAATTGCCTAGGTTGTATGGAGAGCACTCGACGACATATCACTTTAGTGTGTAAATTTTGCACTTTTTTGCAATTGTTTTTTTGAATGAAAGATTAATCTTCATTAAGCAACCACTTCTGCTACTAAGTAAGGTAGCAAAATAGTTGAATAGACTCCAAACTAAAGTAACAATCAAGATATAACATAGTGGCCTTAGCAAATGAATGGGTCACTATATTAGCTAATCGTTTAACCAAAGAGACATAAACATTATGTAAATTAGCAAGCAAATTCTTACAATCTTGAATGACAAGTCCAAATAAGGAAACCATGTTTAATGAACATTGAATAGCTTGCACCACATAAAGGCAATTGGTTTCGACATACACTTGGCACCAACCACAATCTTTAATCCAACTAAGTGCTTCTTGAACACCAATGGCCTCTACTAGAACCGGTTCTACTGAGCTAAGGGAAAGTTTTGTATGACCCTCAATAAGTAGTCCTAAGGCATCACGCACAACAATACCCAAACCATAGCTTCTGCAATTATTAAATAAAGTTGCATCCACATTAATCTTGATGCTATTAACTTATGGTAAAGTCTAATACTCAACAACATCACTGGTTAGAAAGAAAGACCATGATGATTCCAACTTAGAACTTTGAGTACTTCTCCATTGTTCAAGATAATCATTTGTAAACATAACTATGTCTTCATCCTTCACCACTTTCTCCTTCCAAACTAGATCATTTCTAGCACCCCATATGGCCCATTGTTCAACACCACCGTACTGTTGGGGATTAATTTACTAGGATCTAGATTTACTACCATGTATGTTGATTAACACCCTAAATATGAATTCACTAAAATAATAGAATTAAACACATATAAAGTTAAGGAACTTTACATTGATTGCAACGAAATAATATGTCTCATTCAACCCAGATCTCTAACCCTTGTTTTTTTCTATCAAAGAGTATTATCAAGATCTGAGCCCGACTCTCCTTCAGGTGTTGTATTCTTCACAGTCTTACACACTATGATTGAGTACTTGACTTTCTATGGGTGGGCATGTACTCTTACACTATAAAGCTCAAAATTATAAAGGAAAAGAGGGGAGATTCAAATTCTATAGAAGGAGGTTCTCAAATTTTCTAGTTGTTTGACAGAGAATGAAAACTAGGTAAACTTAAGTTGGATAGAATGAGAACTATCTTATTCATTTTATAGGATTTCTCCTAGGGATAGATTTAAATTATATGACATTAAAAAATGATAAAAATGGGCTAGAATTACCCTTAAGTCACCGGCCATAAGATGGGCCCCACTAAATTAGAATTTTGCCATTTTATTAAACAATTTATCTTTTCTTTCACAAATGCCATATTTTCCAATTTTAATCATTTAAATGTCAAAACTATTTATTTAATAATTATAATTAATAATCAAATAAAATTTTCATTTAATTTATTTATTAATTAGACTTAATAAAGTCTCTTACTTAATTAATAAACTCTAAAATATCTTTTCTTCTCAATTAAGCCCTAGCTTAGTGAAATTCAAGAATAAGACATAGTCTAATTTTAGAATTATAATTGATTAATTAAAATCAATTAACTAAATCTTACAAGTAGTATTATCTCAACTAGTGTGGGGACCATGGGTCTATATAACCAAGCTTCCAATAAGTAGATCTAGAATTTACCAAGTAAATTCCCTAACTTATTAATTCCTCCTTGCACCACTATAGATTTGGAATTGTACTCTTAATTATATAGATTGCTCTATGAAATTCCGTATTTTAATATTCCCAGTTTGATCATTTAATTAAATGATTAATTAAATGCGGAATAATAAAACTGGTACTGAAAACAGTTTTCTGTAGTTACAGAATGCAGCTCTGTAACTCCAGAGAAACCCAGAAAAACAAACAGTGCATAAAAGTAAAAACACACAACATTTTTGTACGTGGTTTCAACAATCCTTTCAGATTGTTACTAGTCCACGGGGCCACGCCCAGAGATAAGATTCATTAGATCGGTATCAAAAATACAAAGTAATTGACTTATGCATAAATAGACTCTCTCTTATTGTATGCCGCAAGCTTGATGTATTCCACCTACTAACCGAATCTTGATAAAACTTCAAGAGCTCGAACTCCCTTCGATCACCTTCAAGAGTGCTTGAATCCTCCCGATTCAAGGCTTAAAGGCTATCTCCCGAAAGCCTATACAACCATCTCCCGAAGGTTGTGTGCTTGTATCCTCCCGATGCAAGACTTCAAAAGCAATCTCCCAAAATCTTGTAAATACCCTTCTCCCGAAGGTGCACTGATGTTCTTCTTCGTTGTAGACTTGAATACAGACTCAAGACAATACAAACAACAAATAAACAGAGTAAGAGTAGAACAACTCTTCTCTATAAAACAAAGACACTCTTTTCTTATGATGTTGTCCTCAAAAGTGAGTGTTTTAATATTTATACTCGCAAGTGCACGAATCGTTTCGGAATATAGTGTTCATGTAAGTGCAAGGTCGAACCCATGGGAGTTGACTAACATCAAAAGAAACTATTTCAAACAAAGTAAGAATATTCTAACCTAGCTCCAAATATTTGATGGGATTTTAGTTTTGCAAAATAAAATAAAAGACAAGTAACTAAAATACTTAAGATTAAAGATGAGTGAGTATGAAAATGATTTTCAAACAAGATGTGTAAAATAAGATTATTAAGATATTAGAATCCACAAAATGCAAGTTCAATAATATTTATAAGTATATTGATTCCCAAGTTTTAGATATAGTTGAAATAAATCTCACCATATTTTCCAAAATATATTTTTAATTTAAGTACAAGTTATTTTCAAAAAGGTAGGATTTTTCTTCACTTATAAAACGTATAATTTCTAAGCATTAAATGTGTTACAATTTAATGAAACTACACAAAATCAAAGAAACTATGTTTAGGCAAAATATAACACTTATATTCTAAGAATTAGATGTAAACAATTTAATGAAAGACATTTAATCAAAGAGTGTTATATTTTTGCATAATGAAGAACTAAGTAGAAATATGCTTTAACAATCAAAAATACATGATATTGAAGATGAAAAAGACATATTTTTGATAGAAAAATCCATGAACTTTATAGCACAAATGGGAAATCAACATACAAACATAAACACTATCTAGTTACATTTTGCTTCATCATCATCTTAATAATCTTGAAAAAAGATTAGAAGCTCATAACTAGATAAAAATTACAAAAAATAAACATACTTGACATGCTCTTCAAAGTGTAAAAATGGTAGAAAGAAAATGGTAAAAATGAAGAGTGTGGAATGGAGAAGTGTTTTGGGTTGAAGAGGTGTTTAGGAGGGTGAAGAGATGTCTTTTGAAATGGTCTTCCAACACCATATTTATAGGCAAAATTAGAGAATTAAATTAATCAAATTAAATAAATAAAATGATTAATTTAATTAGTGTTGGGAAGAGAATGGATAAATAGAGTATGTGTAAGAGTATTGGAAAAAATAAATGTTTTGTAAGGATGTAAAAGTAGTGAAAGGATAGGGTAAAAAATAAAATAGGAATGTTTATTTAGGTGAAATAAATTGGGAAGAGTAAATAGAGTATTTATGTGTAATATGTGGGAGAAAATGCAATTTTTGGTGTTTGGGAATATAATTTTCAGATAAAATAAATCAATTAACACTTCATTTCTTTCTTCTTCTTTTTCTTCTGCAGGTGCCACTTGGCGCGAGCTGGTTCGTTGGGAAGGCTGACGAGGCGGACGTGGCGCTTGCTGGTAGGCTGGGCGCTGACGGTTGGGTCCCACGCGGAAGGAAGGAGAAGAGGGAGCTGATGGCTGCTGGGGACCACGCGGAAGGCTTCACTCGCGCCTGTCGGGTGTGGGTTACACTCTCCCATCTGGGCCGTGCGATCAGTCAAAGAACGGCTCAGATTGGGTCAACTCTCTGACCGTGAGTGGGCTTCTTCTTGGGCTGATTTGATTTTGCTTTTAAAATTGCATTTTGACCCCAATTTCTTCACATCTTCTTCAAATTAATCCATACTTTATCCACCAAATACACCTAAAGATTCATAAAATTAATTAGAAAACTAAAATAAAATTAAAAATAAATACTACATAACATATTATAATAAAATAATTATAAAAACACACAAAAACATATAAAATTACAATAAATCTAATAAATCCAAAAATAATTAAAAACTTACTAAATTAATTAAAAACTTAAGAACTAAACCAATTTTTAGTAAAAAAAATGTGAAAAATAACTCTAATTTCTAGAGTTATCATATGATATGAAAGTGAATAAAAGAGTTAACAAAACAAAGACACTCTTTCCTTAAGATATGAATACAATTCTAAGTGTGTGAAAGAGATACAAAACCTAGCAGCTATAAGATGTATTTATAATGAATATACATCTCATAGACAGCTTACATTCGGTCTGAACAAGACCTCAACCCACTAGAAACTTCCCTAAAATAATTCTTCAATCAGTCCAGGAATTTCCGTTTCTGTACCTACAGAGTCGTGGGCAGTAACTACAACTATCCTTTTATAGAAAAGGAAAGTTTAGCTCCGGTTTTCTCTTCAAGAAACCTGATCTTAGAAAATGGGAAACTCAACACAAGATCAGAATAACAGCTGGTTAGCAAAGAATCAATGTGTAATCAAAACTTACCATATTTACCTCAATTTCCATAAATAGGAAAGCTAGTCAACTTTCCTTCCAAGTTTAGATATACACAAATAGGGAAACCATATCAATATATGCCAGCCGAAATATACAAAGAATAATAAATATTTTTGTCAATTAAATATGCCAAAAATGGAATTAACAATCTCCCCCTTTGGCACTTTGATTGACAAAACATTTTATTATGAGAAAACCTGCATCAAGTGTTAGAAACCAAAGCAAATAGCTTTTTAAAGATACAAGAGTATAGAAAATACTCCCCCTGCATGAAAGCTCTCTAACACATAAAACAAAGAACTTTTTTTGGACGGAAAAGCTTACAAACCGAAGAACACAACTTTTTAAACGGAAAAGTGTTAAACTACAAACAAGCAACTCCCCCTAAAACCAAGGGTCCAGAGTTGTAACAAAGAGTTTAATGAATCCAAAAAAATAATACTACTCTCCCTTTTTGTCTATCAAGGAGCCAAAGATAACCAAAACAAACATGGACAAAGTCATAAGTTCAAATAAACATTAATAAAAAGCAAAAGATAGAAGATTGAACCACTTATTCATCATCATTGGGTCGGAAGTATTTCATGATGCTGTCCATCTTCCTAAGAAGTAGGGCCTGACTAGTCTCCATTCTTCCCAAACGCAAATTGAATTCTGCCATTTCTGTAGAAGCAGAAGTTGAAGCAGATGCAGCAGCAGGATCATTTGTAAGACCAGGGGAAGCAGACCGAGCCTTTCTTTGAGCAGCTTTTCCTTGAGGAGGCTTCTCAGGAATTTTGAAAGTGGGTCCAACAGCAGGCATCTCTATTGATTCATTCTCAAGAATCAATTCCTCTTGATCAGATAAAATTTTATAGATTAAGTGAGGAAAAATGAGATTGAGCCTAGGTTTCTTACCCTTTCGAAGTGAAACAATTTGCTCCCAAATCATGTCAGCCAAATCAATTTTAGCACCAATTGAAACTTTATACAAAAAGAAAGCAAGTTCATTTGAAACATTTACCGGATTGGAGCAAGGAAACCAATTGGATAGGGCAAACCTCATGAGAGCAGCATGTTGATAGGTGAGTTGAGACATATGCATGGTGTCGGAGAGTTCAATTTCATTATCACCAGAGAGATAACCGAACACCTTTTGACGATCAAACTCCACATCAGTTGGCTCAATTCCCATAGGCAAATTGAGAGCCTCAGCAACATCCTTCACAGTAAAGGAATATCAGTGTCCTCTGACAAAAACTTTGCCAAACATGAAAGAGTCCTCATTGAGAAACTCATCAGTTATGTTAGCATAAAATTCCTTCACAATTCTATCCACATACCCATCAAAACCGATCAAGGTATCTACCCATTGTCTTTCTTTCAACATGTTATACACTCCAAAAGGCTTATGAGCAATAACATTAAAATTTTTCTCCACAGTAAAATTCCTATTCTCATAGAATTTCATATCTCTAGCATGATCATTATAACAAAAATAACGAGAGTGGGGCTTGAAGTTA
Source organism: Cannabis sativa (assembly GCF_029168945.1). NCBI lineage: Eukaryota > Viridiplantae > Streptophyta > Magnoliopsida > Rosales > Cannabaceae > Cannabis > Cannabis sativa. Next base: position 29,058,504 of record NC_083602.1, on the reverse strand, counting down.
TCAAGAGAAATACCAGAGGGCCTCTTTCTTTTCTGTGGAAGAACAGGATTTGTAGAGACAATGGGCCTTTTTCCTTTGTCCTTCTTTGGAACTGCAGGAGGGACTGGAACAGGTTCTGTAGTGACAGGCTCAGTTTCTGGTTCTTCACTCTCGGATCCAGAATCATCAACAGCAGGTTGATCTTTGGGCACAAATTCTTCACTTGAATCGGACAAGCCCTCTGAATCATGATCCTCCTCACTTTCTTCTGGTTCAGAATCCGAGGAAGAGACTGAAGGGGGATTCTCCTTGAGATTTTTGGCCTTTGAAAGAAAAAAAATGAAAAGAGAAGAGAGTGGTGATCGTGGGTGAATGGGTGGTTAAGCATATATAACATTTCAATTTTAATTACCCAATAAGAAAAAAATTGTAAAAAGGAAAGTAACTTACTTACCTTACTTACCACGTGGGGAGAGGAAAAAGAGGAAACCAAAAAAGGTTTTTCAATTATAGTCAATGTTTCCTTAAATGGAAAAAAGGAAACCAAATATTCCCACAAAATCTAAGAAATAAAAACCCCACCAAATCCGAAATTGCCACCAAAAAGGAAACCAAAAATAATTAAATATTTAAGAACAAGTTTCCTAAAATAAGACCAAATCTCCACAAATAAAAGAAACACAAAATAGAGTATACAATTAACACATGTTTCCATTAAATGAAAAAATAAAAGAAAAAAATTTACAAGGATTCGAAAAAAATTCGAAAAGAAAAATATGCCCCCCTTTTTCTTTAATTTTTTCAAAAAATGCCCCCCAAGAGAAAAAAAAAAAATTTGCAAACAATGAACAAGAGAACACACAAAGACACAAAAAGCACTAATCACCACTTAAGAAAAAAAATGGTGTCCAAGAATATAATGAAACATAACAAAAAAAAAATAACAAGAATTTTTAACAAAGCTCACTTGACAACTCGATCACGAACCACTTTTTTTTATTATTATTTATTTATTTATTTTATTTTTTGATTAAAAGACAGAAAAATAAAATAACCTTGATATTTTTGCAACTAGAATTCACAATGTCCATTTGTCTTTGTCCCTATAGCAAAATTCAAACTCATAAGAATAATCAGAAATTATTTTATCAAGCTAATGAAGTAATAGAATGAGGTCATACCAGTTCACAGGAAAAATTGACTCAGTCACCAAGAATATTAAAGCACATCAAACAGTATGTAACAGCTTTATAACACCATTTTCGAGAATAAATAATTTTTACCACAAACTGTGTCAAGCATTAGTGTATGAAAGTGTAAGCAGGGAACATTGCCAAATTTGTCAAAAAGACTTTTTCTGATAAATTGTACCCATAGGAGACGCTGTCACACTACCTCAATGGTAGCCCTTTTCAATGGTAGCGTATCTTCTACATAACTCCTAATTACATAGTTCCAACTTACTCAGAGATGGCTTTCACACATTGAGATAGGTAGCTCTATTCATCCAATGGAGCTTGAACACACAGTTTTTGAACAACATTATTCGAAAATGGTAGCTTACATAACACTGTTTGATGAACCTGAATATTCCTGTGAGAAGTGAATAATTTTCCTGACAAACCTGTATGACATCATAATATTACAACATTAGCAATAAAATAATGACTGAAATTCTTATAAGGTTGAAATTTTCTTCTAGGACAAAGACAAGACATTATGAACTCTAAGACAACTCAAATATCAAGGATTATGAAAAAATAAAAGCATTACACAGTACAAACCCCTAAGGATTTCCTTAAGAAATAAATCGGACCGAGTCAAGAGCTTTAGTAAAAATATCTGCAATTTGTTTGCTAGTTTCAACATATTCTAAGACAAGAATTTTATTTTCCACAAGCTCTCTAATAAAGTGATGACGAATGTCTATGTGCTTTGTGCGAGAGTGTTGAACAGGGTTCTTAGAAATGTTTATAGCACTAGTGTTATCACAAAAGATGGTTAACGTTATTTTGAACAAACTAGTTTTTTCTCTCTGCTAGGTCGAGCAGCTCTCTGCTGAAGCCATGGCAAAAACTCGGTCGAAGAGAGGGGGGAAACTGAAATCAGCTGCTAAGAAGTCGAAGAACCAGGGAAAGCGTGATATCCAAATGGAGAGGCAATCTCAAATCAATCTTCCTGATGAGATTGAACCGCTCGAGCTAACTGAAAGTGAGGATGAACCAGATGAAATCGCCCAGGGGAGAAGGTGTTCGAGCTTGAATCAGGCGGACCTTTTTCCAGAACCTCTGTCTCCTCGAAGCTCACTCAGAGAAATCCAACGGCAGGAGGATGTACAACGTGACTTCGTGAGCTTTCTCAGAGCTACGGAGCAATGCAACAGTAACCTAGCCAAAGGTATGAACTCTACTCCTCCTATTCTGAGATCTGCAACTGTTGTGAGGAATTTAGAAAACTCTTTTAAAAATTCACAGCAAGATAGGATGGTGAAGATTGAATTAGAGGATATAGAAGATGAGGTTAATTACTGGAAACCTTCATTGGTGTGTTATGTTCTTGGAGCAAATCCACCTTTACATGTATTAGAAGGCTTTGCAAAAAGTAAATGGAATGACAATGTGGATAAAGTAAAATTGCTAGCCTATGGAGTGTTCTTGATTAGATTTCATTCGGTTGGACAAAGAGATGAAGTTTTGAATGGGGGTTATATTTTCTTCAATCGAAAACCGGTCATTATGAAACCATGGGACCCGAATGCTAGTATTAAGAAAGAAGATGTGAAAATGGTGCCAATTTGGATACAATTAGAGGACTTAGACCTCAAATATTGGGGGGAGAAGTCTTTGTTCAAAATAGTTGGGCAATTGGGGAAACCTATTATGGTGGATGCGATTACAAGGGAACGAGAAAGGCTTATGTTTCCAAGGGTGTTGATAGAGGTTAGTATTGAGCAAGAACTTCCAGGCTTGATTGAATTTGTGAATGAGTATGGAAGCACCACTACTGTTCCTGTACAGTATGAATGGAAGCCAACCTTATGTCAACAATGCCATGGCATGGGACATGTGACAGCCGAATGTAAGAAGACGATTCAGCCTAAGAAAGAATGGATAGTGAAGAAGGATAACAGGGGAGTCAACAAAAAAATTATACTCGATGAGGAGGGCTTTCAACCGGTCTCTGGAGGGAAGAAAAGCAGAGTACAAGAAGCACCTGCTGAAACCGAATTGCAGAACACTTTTAGTGTGCTAATAGCAGCAGGTGGTGAGAAACAGGACTTCCAAGAAGTGGAAATTGGGGCAAAACAGAATAATACAAGAGAGGGGGGAGATCCCTCTCTTGGAAATGGATAAGTTTCTTTGCTGGAATGTCCGAGGGGCCAACAACACTCAAAAGCAAAGAACTATCAAGCAATTCATTCAAAATCAGGGTGTTGGTTTTGTGGGGCTCCTTGAGACAAGGATCAAGGTTCACAAATTGGGGACCTTGTATCTTAATGTGTTTGATGGATGGTGTTTTTCAACAAATATTGCGTGGCATCGTGGAGGAAGAATTGTCATTGCTTGGAATCCGGTAAGATATATTGTAGATATTATTAAATGTACAAGTCAATTAATGCATTTAAAAATTTCTACAATGGATCATACCTTTAGTAGTTTTGCTACTATCATATATGCTTTCAATGATAAAAATGGGAGAGAGATGCTCTGGAAAGACTTGACTGCGTTAGCAACCAATGATAATTGGTTTTTAATGGGGGACTTTAATGATATTCTTTCTAAGGAGGAGAGAATAGGCCTTAAAGTCAAGTATTATCCAGACATAGCTTTTGCAAATTGTGTTGAACAGTGTCATTTGGAAGATGTGAAGTCAACTGGGAACTTTTTTACATGGTCGAATAAACAACAGGGGCAAGATAGAATTTGGTCTAAAATTGATAGAGTCATGGCTAATCAAGCATGGCTAGATCAATACCGAACAGCAGAGGTAAATTTCTTGAATGAAGGGACCTTTGATCACTCTCCTTGTGTATTGTCCTTGTATCCAAAGAGAGATGAGGGGAGGAAGCCGTTTAGATACTTCAAGATGTGGAGTAGTTACCCGAGCTTCAGGAGCAAAGTGTATGAAATGTGGAATAAGCAGATATATGGGACTAAGATGTACCAGGTGGTCTCCAAACTTAAATCTCTTAAACCGATCCTAAAAGAGATTAACAAAGCTGGTTTTTCTGATATACATTCGGCTGTCCAGAGAGCTAAGGATGAACTTGAAAGTGTGCAGCAACAATTACAGCATGATCCTCTTGATGTTGGGATGATTGATAGAGAAATAACTGCTAGAGCTAAGCTAGTTCAAGTGCAGCAGGACTACTCAGCCTTTTTACAGCAGAAGGCCAAGGTTACTTGGGTACAAAATGGTGATCTAAATACTGCAATTTTTCATGCAAGTATTAAGCAAAGGGCTCGACACAATCAGATATTCTCCATAGAAAGCAAGAATGGCACCAGAATCACTGATCCAAATTTGATCTCTGCAGCTTTTGTTGATTACTATAAGGAGTTGTTGGGAACAAGTTTGGCTAACAGAAGACCAGTGCTAAAGAGGCTTGTCAGCAGAGGTGTGGTTGTATCTAAACAACAAGCTGAGAACCTGATGATGCAATTCACTAAAGATGAGGTTAAAACTGCACTTTTTGACATTCCTGGGAACAAAGCTCCAGGACCGGATGGTTACTCGAGTTTCTTTTTCCAAGATTGCTGGGAGATAGTGGGAGATGACATATTTCAAGCTGTGACATCTTTCCTCGAATCAGGTAACATCCTTAAAGAGATTAATTCTACAATCTTGACATTAGTGCCTAAAATGAAATGTCCTAATACAGTTAAAGATTTTAGACCAATAGCTTGTTGCAATGTGATTTACAAGATTGCAACAAAGCTGTTGTGCTCTAGAATCAAGCTCATCCTCCCAAATCTAGTCTCCTTGAATCAAGGAGGCTTCATCAAAGGGAGATTCATAGGGCATAATATAATGATTTGTCAGGATTTGCTGAGACACTATGGGAGAAAGAATAATAAGCCTTCTTGTATTATAAAGCTAGATCTGCAGAAGGCTTACGACACTATAGAATGGGATTTCATTGAGGAAATGTTGCAGGGTCTCTTATTCCCACCTAAGTTCATTAAACTGGTCATGAATTGTGTGAGAACTCCTCGGTTTTCTCTAATGTTTAATGGTACTTTGCATGGTTATTTTGAGTCGAAAAGAGGTCTTAGACAGGGCGATCCAATGTCTCCTCTGTTATTTGTGCTGGGAATGGAATATCTTTCTCGAATAATGAGGAGGATAGGAGACAAAGAAGACTTCCACTATCATGACAGATGTGCAGATATATCACTAAACCATCTCGCATTTGCAGATGATGTGTTACTATTCTGCAATGGGGATGCCAAAAGTGTTCACTATTTACTTCAGGGCCTTAAACTTTTCTCTGTGACATCTGGCTTGATTCCAAATGCTACAAAAACGGCCATGTACACAAGTAATATGCCTGATGATCAAGTAAGGAGAATTATGACTATCTCTGGCTTCCAGCATCAATCCTTGCCCTTCACTTACTTGGGAGTCCCAATTGGTGCTAAAAGAATATCAGGGAAAGATTGTGAGATCCTGGCTGAGAAAATGACAGCAAGAATCAAACTGTGGAGTTCTAGAAATCTTTCTTTTGCAGGGAGAGTGGTTCTCATTAACTCTGTTTTGATGGCCATTCACTCTTATTGGTGTCAAGTTCTGATTTTGCCTAAAAAAGTTGTGTCCAATATTGAAGCAATATGCAGGAACTTCTTATGGAATGCCAAAGCTGTGTATTATGGGCCAGGTGCAATAGCTTGGGACTTCATATGCCAACCGAAAGCTGCTGGGGGTATAGGTTTCAAGAATATTGGTATGTGGAATAGAGCGGCCATGGGGAAATATATCTGGGCGATTGCTAACAAAGAAGATAGCTTGTGGATGAGATGGATCAACAGTGTTTACATTCATGATGGTGATTGGTGGGCCTATGAAACACCAAGCCAAACCAGCTGGTATTGGAGGTGTCTAGTGAGGCTCAAGGATCAGTTCAAAGAAAAAAATCAGTCCATTGCACTACAACAATACAGTATCTCGGCTGGGTACAAGATGTTGGTACAAACCCCACCAAAAATTCAATGGACAAGGCAAGTTTGGAGTCGGTTTAATGCTCCAAAACATTGTTTCATTCTCTGGCTTGCTATGCACCAAAGACTAAAGACTAGAGACCGATTATGCAAAATGAAGATCACCACCGATTCAAGTTGCTTGTTGTGTTGTAATGGAGATGAAAATTCAGAGCACCTTTTCTTTGATTGTTTGAGAACTAAGGAATGTTTGCAGGAAATCAAAAGGTGGCTGGATTGGAGAACAATACACACAAGTCTTCCCAACCTCATTAAATGGCTTGGAAGATCAAAAGAGTCAAAGTTCAAGCTGCAAGTTTACACAGCAGCTGTAGCCGGCCTGGTTTACAGCATTTGGCGGCTGAGAAATACGGTTCTATGGACCAAAGAGGAACAACTAATCCCAGCTTTACTCAAGGAATTAAAAGCCAACTTGAAGCTTAGAATTGAGATGTTTTGGCCAAAAAAAGTTTCAAAGAGAGATACACAATGGTTTCAAAGTTTGTAAATATATTAACATTGTATAGTTGTTTTTATTTAGGCCCTCCTTTGGGTGCTATTTGGGTGTAATCAATTGTTTTTGAGCTAATACAATTTCTGATTCATCATAAAAAAAAAAAAAAAAAGATGGTTAACGTTTTCAAATCAAACCCATAATCAGCCATCATTTGTTTCATCCATAACAATTGGGTACAACAACTACCCGCCGCAATGTACTCAGCCTCAGCTGTGGACAGAGAGATTGAGTTTTGCTTCTTGCTATGCCATGAAACCAGATTGTTTCCAAGATAGAAACATCCACCACTAGTACTTTTTCTATCATCTGCATTACCTGCCCAATCAGCATCACTAAAGCAAACAAGGTTAGAATTAGTGTCTTTTGAAAACCAAATCCCAAAATCAATAGTGCTATTTACATAGCGAATGATTCTTTTCACAGCAGAAAGATGGGATTCCATGGGATTTGCCTGATATCGTGCACAAACACCAACACTATAACAAATGTCAGGACGACTAGCAGTAAGATAAAGCAAACTACCTATCATACTTCGATACAAAGTTTGATCTACCCTTACTCCTTGTTCATCTTTGCTTAATTTCAAAGTTGTGCTCATGGGAGTGTTGGTATGTTTGGCTTTCTCAAGACCAAACTTTTTCACCAAATTCTTTGCATACTTGCTTTGAGTGACAAAAGTTCCCTCATCTGATTGCTTCACTTGAAGACCGAGAAAATAAGTGAGTTCACCTACCATACTCATTTCGAACTCCTTTTGCATTTGGGAAACAAAAACATGCACTTCAGAGTTAGAGGTAGAGCCAAACACAATATCATCAACATATATTTGAGCAACAATCACATCAGAATTAATGTTTTTGATGAAAAGTGTTTTATCAACATTTCCTCTCTTGTAATCATGAGAAAGCAAGAATTCAGTTAGACGCTCATACCAAGCACGTGGTGCTTGTTTTAGACCATACAACGCCTTGTCTAACTTATAAACATGATCAGGAAAATGAGGATCCTCAAACCCTTTAGGTTGTTCCACATACACCTCTTCTTTTAACAGCCCATTCAAAAAAGTGGATTTGACATCCATTTGATACAATTTAATACCAAGAATGCAAGCTATGGAAAGAAGTAACCTGATCGATTCCAGTCTAGCTACTGGAGCAAATGTTTCATCAAAATCAACACCCTCAACTTGAGTGTATCCTTGGGCAACCAACCTTGCCTTGTTTCGAATGATAGTGCCAAACTCATCACTCTTATTTTTGAAGATCCACTTGGTTCCAATGATGTTCACAAACGGTGGTCTTGGAATCATTTTCCAGACTTTGTTTCGAACAAACTGATGAAGCTCATCCTGCATAGCTAAAAACCAATCTTCATCCATTAGTGCTTCTTTTACAGATTTAGGTTCTAAAGAAGAAATAAAACATAAAAATTGAATTATATTGGCATATTTTCTTCTTGTAACCATGCTCTCATCCAAGTTTCCGAGGATGAGATCTGAAGGATGATTCTTTTTAACCCTGGAGGATGGTTCCCTCTGTATTGGATCAGTGATTGAATTTAAAGGATACTCGGATTCTTTAGTTGTTGGTTTTTCTGTAGCAACAGATTCCTGCACAGTAGCCTCGACGATTGCTTCTGAAGCTTCGTCAGGTTCCTTTTCCTCAGCAGCAGGCTTTTCAAGTAAATCTTCAATCTGTTCTTCTGTGGAAAACTCAGAAAAATCTTTTAGATCATCAACAACAACATTAGCAGATTCCATAACAGTTTGGGTTCTCATGTTATACACACGATATGCCCTACTATTTGTGGAATATCCTAAGAAAACACCTTCATCACTTTTAGCATCAAATTTACCAATGTAATCACGATCTCGTAAAATATAACACACACATCCAAACACATGAAAGTGACTTACATTTGGTTTCTTACCTTTCCAGATTTCATAAGGTGTTTTGTGAGTACCTGGACGTAAGAATACTCTGTTGATGGTATAGCAAGCAGTGTTAATAGCTTCGGCCCAGAGACGCTTTGTGAGCTTCTTGCTATTCAACATTACTCTAGCCATTTCTGTTAGAGTACGATTCTTTCTTTCAACCACTCCATTTTGTTGAGGAGTTTTAGGAGCAGAAAATTCATGAGAAATACCGTTAGCTTTACAAAATTCATCATATATGGTATTTTCAAATTCCTTACCATGATCACTCCTAATCCTAACAATTTTACCAATGTTACAATCTTTTTCAACTCGTAATTTCAAACACAAAGATTGGAAAGCTTCAAAAGTATCAGATTTTTCTCTCAAAAAATCCACCCATGAAAATCGAGAAAAATCATCAACACAAACAAAAATATACCTCTTACCATTTAAGCTTTCTACCTGGATTGGACCCATTAAGTCCATGTGCAAGAGTTCGAGAACTCTAGAAGTATTCACATCCGGGACACTCTTGTGAGAAATTTTCAGTTGCTTACCTGACTGGCATGGTCCACATTTTCCCAATGACTCTTTACCTAATTTAGGTAATCCTCGAACAATCCCTGAAACAGACAATTTTTTCAGATTTTTAAAATGGATGTGACCAAGTTTTTCATGCCATAGGTCAGTAACATTTTCAATGACAGAATGACAAGTGGCATACGTAGTGAGAGTATAACAATTATCACTAGATCGCAACCCTTGTAACACAATTTCATCAAGAATATTATATACATAGCAATGATTGCTATCAAAGCTCACAGTATAACCCTGATCACAAATCTGACTAATGCTAAGTAGATTAGCTTTTAGTCCTTCAACCAACATGACATTCTTTAGTTTAGGAAGCCCTTCGAACTTGAGAGTTCCCATTCCTATGACTTTACCAGTAAGACCGTTACCAAATGTAACTTCTCCACAGTGCATTGGTCTTATGTTCACAAAAATTCTTTTTCACCTGTCATGTGTCTAGAACAACCACTATCAAAATACCACATGTTAGAAGCAGCAGTTTTAAAACAAGTAGAACCTACCAAGCATTTGTTTTTGACAACCCATTTTTGTTTTTGTAAAACATGTTTATTTCCAATGTAATTAGATTTAAACATGTTATGCATGGTTATGCATTTAGGTCGAATGTGACCTTTTACTCCACAAAAATGGCAAATAGGAATGAAACATCTTCCAGTCCCTTTGAAATTGTCAAACTTATCGTGCTGCTTCTTTTCTGTAACAGTAGAGTGCTTTGCTGTAGAGACAGAAACCTGCCAGGTAGAAACAGTTCTTCCAGAAACAAAACTATTAGTGGTATTAGAAACAGGTTGATCTGGAACATAACCCAGCCCAGCATGATTGATTTGGCCAGATTTTTGAATTTTTTCAAAGATGGTGGAACCTGGATTTAGCATTTTAACCTTCTTTTTAATGTTATCAATTTCCTTGGTTAAAGAAATAATTTTTGACTCTTTTAAAGACAATTCAGATTCACAACATTTAAGTTTATCTTCCAACTCATTAATGTTGTTACACAAAATTTTATTATCTTTAACCAGGGAGCGATTTTCAGCACAAGTTTCCAACCACTTACCAAACATTACCTTGTAGGATTCAACCATGGAATCCTCATCAATTTCTGACTCATCTGATTCGGATCTGGATTCTTCCTTGTTGTCATTGATCAGGATATTGTTCAAGCAAATGCTCTTTCCTTTTTCCTGCAAATTTCTTGACAAAACACTTGTTAGGACAACCTTTTCTTTTTCATCCTCACTACTCTCAGAATCATCACTCCAAGTAACATTTAATCCCTTTTTATTTTTCTTTAAGGTATTAGCACATTCGGATTGAGTGTGACCAAAACCTTCACATTCTCTGCATTTAATACCTTTTTTATTGTTAGATGAAAAAGGTTTAGAGGGAATATTACCAGAAATGTTACCTTTTGGGTTCTTTGAAAAGATCTTTTTATTTCCAGCAGATTTCATGAATTTTTGGAATTTTTTTTGCCAATAGAACCATTTCATCATCATTTTCATCATCAGAAACAGTATTTTCAGAAGCATTAAAGGCAATACCTTTACTTTTCTCATTCGAGAGACTTTGCTTACTCTTTTTCTTGATTTGTTGATTCAACTCAAAGGTTCTTAAAGATCCCATGAGTTCCTCAACCTTCATTTTGCCAAAATCTTTTGCCTCTTCCATTGCAAGCAACTTTGTATCAAACCTGTCAGGAAGAACTCGAACAATTTTTCGAACCAAGACAGATTCATCTAGTTTTTCTCCCAAGGCAAAAAACTCATTAGAAATATCAGATAATCTTTCATAAAAATCATTTAAAGTTTCAGTATCTGACATTCTCAATTCATCAAATCTAGTTTGCAGCATGGTAAATCGTGATCTCTTTACATCAGCAGTACCTTCAAATTGAATTTGAAGGATTTCCCATGCTTCCTTTGCAGATTCACAAGATGAGATTAATTTAATAAAGCCTTCACCAACACCATTAAAAATAGCATGTAAAGCCTTATTATTATAACCAGACAGTTTTTCATCTTCAGTGGTCCAACTGAGTTCAGATTTTACCTGAGTATTACCTTTTTCATCATTTTCAGTAGGTTGAGACCAACCTGTAAGAATAGCTCTCCATGCCTTCTCATCTTGCGATTTGACGAATGCTCTCATCCTGACCTTCCAATAAGGATAATTCGACTCATTCAATAGAGGAGGTCTAGAGATAGAACTTCCTTCTGCAAACAAAGACATCTCACACAAAACAAGTTAAACGAAATAACCTCAAGATCTCACTAAGAATTTAGTGACTTGCTCTGATACCAATTGAAATTCTGTATTTTAATATTCCCAGTTTGATTATTTAATTAAATGATTAATTAAATGCGGAATAATAAAGCTGATGCGAAAACGGTTTCTGTAGTTACGAATGCGGCTACGTAACTCCAGAGAAACCCAGAAAAACAAACAGTGCATAAAAGTAAAAACACACAAGATTTTTGTACGTGGTTTCAACAATCCTTTCATATTGTTACTAGTCCACGGGGCCACGCCCAGAGATAAGATTCATTAGATCGGTATCAAAAATACAAAGTAATTGACTTATGCATAAATAGACTCCCTCTTATTGTATGCCACAAGCTTGATGTATTCCACCTACTAACCGAATCTTGATAAAACTTCAAGAGCTCGAACTCCCTTCGATCACCTTGAAGAGTGCTTGAATCCTCCCGATTCAAGGCTTAAAGGCTATCTCCCAAAAGCCTATACAACCATCTCCCGAAGGTTGTGTGCTTGTATCCTCCCGATGCAAGACTTCAAAAGCAATCTCCCGAAAGCTTGTAAATACCCTTCTCCCGAAGGTGCACTGATGTTCTTCTTCGTTGTAGACTTGAATACAGACTCAAGACAATACAAACAACAAATAAACAGAGTAAGAGTAGAACAACTCTTCTCTACAAAACAAAGACACTCTTTTCTTATGATATGAAAGTGAATAAAAGAGTTAACAAAACAAAGACACTATTTCCTTAAGATATGAATACAATTCTAAGTGTGTGAAAGAGATACAAAACCTAGCAGCTATAAGATGTATTTATAATGAATATACATCTCATAGACAGCTTACATTCGGTCTGAACAAGACCTCAACCCACTAGAAACTTCCCTAAAATAATTCTTCAATCAGTCCAGGAATTTCCGTTTCTGTACCTACAGAATCGTGGGCAGTAACTACAACTTTCCTTTTATAGAAAAGGAAAGTTTAGCTCTGGTTTTCTCCTCAAGAAACCTGATCTTAGAAAATGGGAAACTCAACACAAGATCAGAATAACAGCTGGTTAGCAAAAAATCAATGTGTAATCAAAACTTACCATATTTACCTCAATTTCCATAAATAGGAAAGCTAGTCAACTTTCCTTCCAAGTTTAGATATACACAAATAGGGAAACCATATCAATATATGCCAGCCGAAATATACAAAGAATAATAAATATTTTTGTCAATTAAATATGCCAAAAATGAAATTAACAATCTCCCCCTTTGGCACTTTGATTGACAAAACATTTTATTATGAGAAAACCTGCATCAAGTGTTAGAAACCAAAGCAAATAGCTTTTTAAAGATACAAGAGTATAGAAAATACTCCCCCTGCATGAAAGCTCTCTAACACATAAAACAAAGAACTTTTTTTGGACGGAAAAGCTTACAAACCGAAGAACACAACTTTTTAAACGGAAAAGTGTTAAACTACAAACAAGCTGTTGGAAATTATTTTACCAGGATCTTAGATCTACTCACAAGTATGTTTATTAACACCCTAAATATGAACTTTCTAAAACGATGAAATAAACACATATAAAGTTTAGGAAACCTTACATTGGGTGCAGCGGAATATAATGACTCCTTCCGTTCAGATATCTAGCCCTTGATTCCTTTCTGTAGCAGAGCATTATCAATATCTGAACCTGGATCTCTTTCTCTGAATCTTTGATGCTGAATCTCCTTTGCTGATGATATTTCTTCACGATCTTCCTCACTATGATTGAGGTATCACTTGCTGTGTGTGGGCACTACTCATACACTAAGGATTTCGAAATTCAAGAGGGAAGAGAAAGAAGAAGTGGCAGCTAAAGATAGGGAGAGAGAAAGGCTCAGGTTTTTCTCTGAAGGAAAAATAGAAAATTTAAGTGTGAAATTTTAGTGTAATTTTCCTGAAGCCTTCACTATCTATTTATAGCATTCCACTAGGGTTAGGTTTGAATTATTTGGCATTAAAATAATGAAAATATCAGTTTAAATTTCCTACAAAAGTGGCAGGCCCTATACTAGTGGATTTGGGCCTCACTTTTTGGAATTTTGCAGTTTTACCTTTTCTGCATCTGATTTTCTCAAAAACGCCAATTTTCTAATTCAACCATTTAAATGCCAATTCTAACTATTTAATAACTATAAATAATTATTAAATAATATTGTCATTTATCATATTTATTAATTGAACCATACAAAGTATCATAATTAACAAATATGCCCCTATAAACTCTTTCTTTACAATTTCGCCCTTACTTAGTGAAAAATTCACAAATAGACATAGTCTAATTTGAGAATTATAATTGATTAATCAAAACCAATTACATGAGTCTTACAAGCAATATTATCTCAACTAGTGGGGGGACCATGGGTCTATATAACCGAGCTTCCAATAAGTAGATCAAGAATTTAGCACTAAAATTCACTAACTTATTAATTCTTCGTTGAATCCACGCATAGAACTTAGAATTGCACTCTCAGTATATAGAATGCTCTATATGTTCCACCATATAGACACATCATTAGTTATCCATTGTTATAATCCTAATGTGATCAATGATCCTCTATATGAATGATCTACACTGTAAAGGGATTAAATTACCGTTACACCCTACAATGTATTTATTCCTTAAAACACTTGACCCCGTATAAATGATATTTCAGCTTATGTGAAATGAGTACTCCACCATTTATGTTCGTTTGGTCAAGCTCGAAGGAGATCATCCTTTGCTTACTATTCGCCAGATAGAAGCTATAGATTCCATGTTTATGATAGCGCTCCCACTCAATTGCACTACCGTGTTCCCAAAATGTACGTATCACCCTGACCTAAAAGTAGGCTTAACTAACAAATCAAAGAACATGAATAGCCTTTCAAGATTGAGCCTAATCATAACAGGATTAAGAACATTTGATCTAGGATCAACTTGGCGATATTGACTTGAATAGATTTTACGGTAAGTTTAATAAATCTAAGTCAAAGTTCAATATCGGTCCCTTCCGATGCATACTCCATGCATCCAACCTGAGCTTTACTTTAACCAATGCTCTGGAAAGAACATAGCACTTCTCCAAATGCAAGTAAACTCTGTTGTAGATTATCATATCAGTAAAACCCTATGTCTGATAAATCTAGGAAACTTTATTCACATAGTCATGTTTACTTTCCAATGTATTGACGGCACAATAAACAGGATCAAGTATGTGAAAAGGGTTTCAGATGAATTTATACATTATGTACATATAATCATGAAATAAATCATGTGAACCATGCAACATTAAATGTTATTTCTGATCAATATTAATAAGTAAATCTGATTATATTGAAATGAGTTTTATTTAGGGCATAAAACCCAACAAACTCCCACTTGCACTAATATAAAACAAAAAGTGTGTTTCAAATAATCTTAACACCTTGATATACAAATCAAGTGTAGTAGTAGTAAACTCCTCGTAACAGGATCTGAAAGGTTGAATTAACCACAACCTTTTCTCCACCATTACGCTTCCTTAATCACAAAATTATTGATAATGTGAAATTCCTCTCTATATGTCTACTCTCTTGGGATACTGGATTCTATATCTTTGGCAACTACTTTTGGTTAATCAGGAAATTAACACTAGTAGTTTAAGGCAATTTGGAATGGTGCCAAAGATGTATAGAACTTTCCTTAGACTGAATAAGTACCTTTCCTGGAGCTTTAACATTCAGTCTCTCTCTGCTAGACCTAGAGACTTCAGATAGGTTTTTACACTTCTCCAAAATCACTATTCCACCCCAAGAGTAACCACCATCTTATCAGAAAGATTTACTAGCACAAAGGCAAATTTCGAAATCTGACATGGTGTAGTCTAAGAGTTTTAAACACACTCTTATAGACTAACATATAGTTCCTCTTCTTAATCTTAGGATTTACTTGATTGTCTTCCAATGTTCTTCTCCTGGATTAATCTGATACCTACTCATTACTCCCACTCAACAGCAGGTGTCTGGTCTAAGGCATACAAAAGCATATCTAAGACCTCTCACTGTTGAAATAAGAAATTCTTTCATGGCTTTATCTTTTCTGGAATAGTTAAGACTTTTCCTTAGATAAATAAAATCTATACCTAAGAAGTTGTGAAGCTTCTATAGATTTCCATTAGAAAGAAAATGCTTCAGCATCTTACTAAAGTAAGTTGCTTGCATTAGAGTAAGTAATTACCAAGTATACCACAAGCCATAGGTTTAGATAAACTCAAACCTATAATACTAGGAACAGGAAGTTTGTTAAGTCCATAGAATAGACTTATTAACTAAAATTTCCTTTTATGTCCTTGTAATAGAAAACTTTAGGTTATTCCATGTGAATGGATTAAACCATAGTTCTATTGGCTTTCTTCTTAGTTTCTTATCTTGACAATCCATTACTTGTTTAAACTCACAATGGATTTTAATCACTAGTGTCTCCCAAGTCATAAGAAGGTGAGTTCCTAGAAACTCTCCCACTACGACAAGGTACCGTGAATTATGTCGAAGAAAAATAAATGGTATTAACCTCTTTGGTTGTAACAAGACAACAGAGGCAGTGGGATTATCATATGTTAAATAAGATGATAGAACACTTTTGGAATCAAGAATTAAATATCTCCTTTATTTGCTACTTGTTTTTCAGACTTAGTCATTTTCTTAGAAAAGTAGTATTTGTTTGAACAAACACTTTCTTATCTATTGACAATGGGATGGTCCACCCCTAATCACTTAGAATAGCTAACAAACCATGGTTAACAGTTCTAGCTTTTCTTAAGATTTTGATTAGGTCATCCATGAATCTAGTAATGATTTACATTAAGTATACAACCATTACATCATTCTGAAATTGTATTACCATAGAAGGAATTAGGCAACGACTAGTAACTAATCATCAATATGCAACTCGAAATTTCTGGGGAGGTAAGTTTGGATATAATTCAAAAATCAAATTAATGATCTTTGAACTGCATATCTACTAACTATTTCTCCACCCCTATCAGTTCGCAAGATCTTTAACCACTTACCTTAATGGTTTTAACCATTGCTAGAAATTAATGAAATTTTTCAAACATTTCAAATTTCTTGCTAAAAGGTATAATCTAGACTTATCGTTTGAAGAATACAACGAAAAACTCATATCCACCCCTGAATGTACATCCATCTGCGAATGAGATGAACTACTTTCAGTGGATATAGGCATATTAACTCTTTGCAGAGATTGATCTTGTCAAATCCACTATGAACAAGATACAAATGCCATAGATTAAAAAAAATGTGGTAGTGTCTTTTGATGACATAGGTTTAGTTACATCAAAGAGTTCTTAGAATAGTGCAAGTGGATCCCGGTCACGAATACCTAACTCATATTCCATACAATTTGAATCCATTAATAAAAGATGGATATTAAACACTTGAGAAAGTGTAACTGTATTGTATCTGGAATTAGAAATATAAGAAAATTTCTGTTTGGATTCTAAAATTAAAGTCAAAGACTTAAATTCAACCAAATATAATGAGTAATTCTTTCTTGGACCACCACTACTAATACAAACTCTAAGTCAGATTTGCCCATACAAGTAGGAGATTTCTAAGATTGAGGATTTATATCAATTGGGAATAGAATTTCGGGATTATAATCATATGCGTCATTTAATTTCTTAAGAGAAAATATAGAATGACATGAAATGATTTATAGACCATTCATCCAATGATATGTTATAAAGCTAATTCGAAATGAATAAGCTAAGAGGAATTAGGATAATTTCGTTTAAAATAAGAATCCAACGATGCTTCGATTAGCGAAAGACAAAGTAATCTTATTTATGTAATCTTCTTGTTTCATATTGTAAAAATACTAGTCTAAGGTGTCATCAATTGATGAACAGTTAGATGTCGCATATACAATACTTATCTTTCGAGATCTTACACTATTATGTATGTCTAATGGTGAAAATCCACTAGGGATTTATCTCATTAGATAAACAAACATGTTGGACCAACAATGAAGATTCGAAATTAAACTACAACTTAATAACAGAAAATAACATGGTTCAATATAAATTCATACACAATTCAGAAATTATAAACATATAGCAAGTAGGAATGACTAGTGAAAATACTAAAGCATACAATCCTAAATAATTTCCAAGGTTTTCAACAAACTCGATACAAAGGTCCCTAAGGTAGGCGAGAGTCAAAGCATCATTTATTGAATAGAGTTGTCAGCTCATCTAAAATAGAAACCATTCTAGCAACCTTTTATTCGATCAAAATAAGAATCCAACGTTGTCCCGGTAGGCGAGAGTCAAGGTTATTCTCATTTCATGAGCCTCTACCATTGTTTCATGTTTCATAAGTTTATCTCTAAGTAGTCACCGTAGGGGAGAGTCTAATAGAGACGAAAACTTACAAAACACTTATCAAATGAAATCTTACGGTGTTAAATGCGTTCAACGAATAACCATCCATAGGGGGACGAAGTCTAGCGTCTCGAGGTTATATTGAAAACATTTAACTTTTGTAAGACCAACAATGGAGATCGAATATCTTAATAATAATCAAGCTCATTATTTAAAGTGAGTTGTATTTTCTTTGATTCTCTTTATTTAATTTATTTATTTTAAATATATATTTATTTAAAATTTCCAATTTAGAATGAAAAATTCTAAATATAAATTTTAATTTAATATTTATAAATTTTACTTAGATGGATATGAAAATAAAATGAATTATTTCCATCTTAGTAATAATTTCCAATAAATATTTAGAAAAATATTCAATTTAAGTTGTTACAAAATTAATTTAAATTAATTTACAACTCAAATTTAATTTTCTATAAATATATATTGCATTTCGAAAAATTAAAGTATATAAGAATACAATTTTCGAAAAATACATATTAAAATAAAAAATTAATCCTGGAAAAATTATTCTAATTTAATGTTGGCCCAAAATTAATTAATAAAATTAATTTACAACAAAAAATATAATTTTCCTATTTAATTAAATATATAAGAAAAATTTCAAATATTTAAGTATGATGATGAAAATCAACTTAAATATTAATTTTTTATTTAATTAAATACACTAGAAAAATACTTCAAGCAAAAATATCATCTATCTAGATTTTTCTTTGACTAATTAATTCAATTTCTAATAATATACTTTAATTTAATTTATATTAAATTAATCAATAAATGAAAAAATCATTGATTTAAGTTGATCCAAGAATTAATTAAAATAAATAATTAATTTACAACTTAATCTATTTTTCAAGATAAAATTCGAAATTCTAGCATTTAAGAAATGCAATTTCGAAAATTGATTAATAAAATAAAAAAAATATTTTGAAAATTATTTAAATTTAGTTGAAAAAATAAATTTCAACTAAAAATAATTTTCTATTTAATTAAATGTCATGAAAAAAGAAATATTTAAGTATGATGATAAAAATCAACTTAGATATTTAATTTTCAAATTAATTAAATGTATTAAATTCAAGAAATAAATAATTAAGTGTAGAGAAGGCTTAATTATTAATCTCTAGTTTAATACTAGGAAAAATATACTTAAAATAAATTGTACCAAAATTAATTAAATAATTAATTTCACAATTTATAATATTTTCCTATTTAATATTAGAAATAATAAGTAGTCTAGAAATAACTATCTAGAAAATATCTTATTTGACTAAGTATCTTTTCCACAAAATTTGAAAAAATATCTAATTTAAGTTTTATTAGAAAAAATCTAGAACTTAAATATTTTTCAAATTTAAATTTAATTAAATATCAAAAATTAAGTTGTAACCACTTAATTTGAAAATATTCCATTTTAAGTTAATATTCGAAAAGATATTAACTTAAAAAATATCTAAAGAATCTTAATAACCAATGCCTAAAATTCCTCAACTTAATTTTGAAATTTTGAATTCAAAAGATATTCAGATTTAAGTTGGTTAGTTGAAGATAACTAAATATCAACTTAAATAGGAATATTTAATGAAAAATTTAAATTAAGTTCCAGAAAGAATCTAGATGGTTATAATTCTATATTTAATTAAATACAAGAAAATACATATAGTTTAGCTTAGAATATAAAATTCTTTAAACTATGATTTTCTAAATTAATTTCAAAATAAATGAAATTAATTATGTTGCTAATCAATTTTAATTAGGTTAAACCAGTGTAATTAACCTAGTACAGTCATTCAAATCAGGCAAATGGGCCTTCACAATTGGGGTGGTTTGTGTGAGGGAGTGCTGGGTTCAGTATGTCGTACCCACTTCTATGGCTCCCAACTCTCACACAAGGCCCAAAAGAGAGGAATTTAACCTTAATAAGAACAACTGTTATTAATTGAATAGGCCCAAAAACTAAATGGGCCTAAATAAATTCTATCAATAACTATGATAATTTATTTTAGCAACATTAACCTATATGCATCTATAATAAAATTAAACACATAGGCTCACACAGGCACACTTTGGATGGGTCCTATCATGTTGCTAGGTCATACACAGATGAAAGAAGATTGTAAATATACCTGTTACAAATTATTATCTTGACCAAGGGAGCCATCAGATCATTAGATCTGGCAAAAGGTAACCATGGCTATTTGCAATCAAGTAATAATAGGTTTTAAAAACTTACACATAAGCTAAAACACATACTCCTGCAACAAGGTTAGCTGGATAGTTGGATGTGGGATTTATTTAATTTTAAATTAAATAATTAATTTCGAAATAATTAATTAAATAAATAAAATATTTATTTTTCGAAAATTTAAAAAAATAAAAAAAATTCGAAAATTTAAAAAATTTAAATTTAAAATTAAACCTACAATTTTTGAAAAATTAGGTTTCAACCAACCTAAATTTCATTTCAAAAAATTTGCTAACTACTTTTAAAAATTAAATGTTATTTTAAAAATAAAAATTAAATAAAAATTAGAAAAGATAAATGAAATATCTTTTCAGATTTTAAATTTAATTTAAATAAATAAAATAACAAAATTTAAAAGTTAGCATAATATCTTATATCTATTTAAAATTACATGATTATAAATATCTTATTTTAAATTTAAATAAGGTCAAAATATCTAAAAAGATTTGATTTAAAAAAAAAAATCTTAAAAGATAAGATATAATTAAAAATATCTTAAAAGATTTTATAAATATCTTATAAAATCTGACCTTAAATTAAAAAAAAAAAAAAAAGATATAATCAAATTTAAAAATAAGATAGATTTTTAAGCAAGAAGATAGATACTAATTCTATTCAAATTCAAATTACACTAATATCTTGAATTAAATTTAAAAAATATTAAATTAATTCAAAATGATAATTAGAATTGAATTAGGAATAGTAATAGTATAAATACAAAACTATACAAAAAATTGGAAGTTAATTCCATGAAAAAGCATGAAAAATCGAAGAAAAATAAAAAAATTCGAAACTGTACGGCAGATTTGCGATCGCAGGAAAAAATCAGCACAGCCCCGATTTTTCCAAATCTTCAAAAAATCATAACTAATTCAAATAAAATCCAAATTAAGTTCTGTAAAAGGCTAACTTGCTTAATTTTTTCCATACTATCCAATAAAAATAATTCCAGAGATAAAATCGCAATTATTTTTCACGAAAATTTCACAAACATCAATCAATCATCAAATAACACTCAATACAACATGATACCATCCAAAGAACATACAAACAATCGTTTTAAAGTCCAAATTTCTTGCAAGTAAATCAATTACCATGGCTCTGATACCAGTTGTTGGAAATTATTTTACCAGGATCTTAGATCTACTCACAAGTATGTTTATTAACACCCTAAATATGAACTTTCTAAAACGATGAAATAAACACATATAAAGTTTAGGAAACCTTACATTGGGTGCAGCGGAATATAATGACTCCTTCCGTTCAGATATCTAGCCCTTGATTCCTTTCTGTAGCAGAGCATTATCAATATCTGAACCTGGATCTCTTTCTCTGAATCTTTGATGCTGAATCTCCTTTGCTGATGATCTTTCTTCACGATCTTCCTCACTATGATTGAGGTATCACTTGCTGTGTGTGGGCACTACTCATACACTAAGGATTTCGAAATTCAAGAGGGAAGAGAAAGAAGAAGTGGCAGCTAAAGATAGGGAGAGAGAAAGGCTCAGGTTTTTCTCTGAAGGAAAAATAGAAAATTTAAGTGTGAAATTTTAGTGTAATTTTCCTGAAGCCTTCACTATCTATTTATAGCATTCCACTAGGGTTAGGTTTGAATTATTTGGCATTAAAATAATGAAAATATCAGTTTAAATTTCCTACAAAAGTGGCAGGCCCTATACTAGTGGATTTGGGCCTCACTTTTTGCAATTTTGCAGTTTTACCTTTTCTGCATCTGATTTTCTCAAAAACGCCAATTTTCTAATTCAACCATTTAAATGCCAATTCTAACTATTTAATAACTATAAATAATTATTAAATAATATTGTCATTTATCATATTTATTAATTGAACCATACAAAGTATCATAATTAACAAATATGCCCCTATAAACTCTTTCTTTACAATTTCGCCCTTACTTAGTGAAAAATTCACAAATAGACATAGTCTAATTTGAGAATTATAATTGATTAATCAAAACCAATTACATGAGTCTTACAAGCAATATTATCTCAACTAGTGGGGGGACCATGGGTCTATATAACCGAGCTTCCAATAAGTAGATCAAGAATTTAGCACTAAAATTCACTAACTTATTAATTCTTCGTTGAATCCACGCATAGAACTTAGAATTGCACTCTCAGTATATAGAATGCTCTATATGTTCCACCATATAGACACATCATTAGTTATCCATTGTTATAATCCTAATGTGATCAATGATCCTCTATATGAATGATCTACACTGTAAAGGGATTAAATTACCGTTACACCCTACAATGTATTTATTCCTTAAAACACTTGACCCCGTATAAATGATATTTCAGCTTATGTGAAATGAGTACTCCACCATTTATTTTCGTTTGGTCAAGCTCGAAGGAGATCATCCTTTGCTTACTATTCGCCAGATAGAAGCTATAGATTCCATGTTTATGATAGCGCTCCCACTCAATTGCACTACCGTGTTCCCAAAATGTACGTATCACCCTGACCTAAAAGTAGGCTTAACTAACAAATCAAAGAACATGAATAGCCTTTCAAGATTGAGCCTAATCATAACAGGATTAAGAACATTTGATCTAGGATCAACTTGGCGATATTGACTTGAATAGATTTTACGGTAAGTTTAATAAATCTAAGTCAAAGTTCAATATCGGTCCCTTCCGATGCATACTCCATGCATCCAACCTGAGCTTTACTTTAACCAATGCTCTGCAAAGAACATAGCACTTCTCCAAATGCAAGTAAACTCTGTTGTAGATTATCATATCAGTAAAACCCTATGTCTGATAAATCTAGGAAACTTTATTCACATAGTCATGTTTACTTTCCAATGTATAGCCGGCACAATAAACAGGATCAAGTATGTGAAAAGGGTTTCAGATGAATTTATACATTATGTACATATAATCATGAAATAAATCATGTGAACCATGCAACATTAAATGTTATTTCTGATCTATATTAATAAGTAAATCTGATTATATTGAAATGAGTTTTATTTAGGGCATAAAACCCAACACAAGCAACTCCCCCTAAAACCAAGGGTCCAGAGTTGTAACAAAGAGTTTAATGAATCCAAAAAAATAATACTACTCTCCCTTTTTGTCTATCAAGGAGCCAAAGATAACCAAAACAAACATGGACAAAGTCATAAGTTCAAATAAACATTAATAAAAAGCAAAAGATAGAAGATTGAACCACTTATTCATCATCATTGGGTCGGAAGTATTTCATGATGCTGTCCATCTTCCTAAGAAGTAGGGCCTGACTAGTCTCCATTCTTCCCAAACGCAAATTGAATTCTGCCATTTCTGTAGAAGCAGAAGTTGAAGCAGATGCAGCAGCAGGATCATTTGTAAGACCAGGGGAAGCAGACCGAGCCTTTCTTTGAGCAGCTTTTCCTTGAGGAGGCTTCTCAGGAATTTTGAAAGTGGGTCCAACAGCAGGCATCTCTATTGATTCATTCTCAAGAATCAATTCCTCTTGATCAGATAAAATTTTATAGATTAAGTGAGGAAAAATGAGATTGAGCCTAGGTTTCTTACCCTTTCGAAGTGAAACAATTTGCTCCCAAATCATGTCAGCCAAATCAATTTTAGCACCAATTGAAACTTTATACAAAAAGAAAGCAAGTTCATTTGAAACATTTACCGGATTGGAGCAAGGAAACCAATTGGATAGGGCAAACCTCATGAGAGCAGCATGTTGATAGGTGAGTTGAGACATATGCATGGTGTCGGAGAGTTCAATTTCATTATCACCAGAGAGATAACCGAACACCTTTACTAAGATCAATCAATGATATTGACTTTGAAAGATACAATGGTAAGATTATAATATCTTTACTAAGATCAATATCCGTCACAGTCCAATGTATACTCCATCATCCGATACTAGCATACTTTGTCAATGTCCTGGAAAGAACATAACACTTATCCATGGTGTAAATAAACTTTATCGTTGACTATCACATTAGTGTAAATCCAGTACACTAATGAATCATGGGACATAAAATTTTGAAGCATGTAATCACAATTATCTTCCACTGTATTGACATCACTGTAATTGTGAATAACTATATGTTCTAGATTTAACAAAAATTGTATATTAAACAATAAACATGAATAATACATGTAAACATAAATGACTTCTAATTTTTAATTAATAACAAATAAGATTACACTGAAATAGGTTTTATTTAGGGCATAAAATCCCAACACGTGCACCATTCAAAGAACAAGCTTCCTGCAGATATAGCAGTACCTATGCCCACCCTTTCCCAACATTTTTTAATCACTTGATAGGTGACTAAAACATGTAGAATTGATTCATCTTCTTCTCGGCAAAGAGGTCAAGAAGGGCTAACCAAAACATGCTTGGTTCGTAACTGAACCATTGTAGAAAGAAAAGTTGTACAGGCATGACAAAACATGTTCTGAATCTTAGAAGGCAGTTTTAAACTCCATAAAATGGGCCAGAAATTTGAATCAACATCTCCACACCATTGTCCTTTTAATCTCTAGTGTAAGGTATAGGCACTCTTGACTGAGTAAATGCCTGCATTTTCCTTTGACCAAATATAATGATTCCATGCTGAAACCAACAGCAATGGTATACTTTTAATTAGCTTCCAACCTCTTTCAATAAAGAGATCGTGTAGCAGATCGTCATCTCGACCGAGCTCCTTTTATTTCATTAAATTGTAGACCCGAGTATTAACAAGGCCAAGATGATATGATACAGCCTGTGCGTTCTCCACATCAGGAAGCCACGACTCCCCAAGAACTAGGATGTTACAGCCATCACCAGAAAACCAGCAGACACCTTTCCGCACTAAGCTTTGGGTTTCTAAAATACTTCTCCAAATGAAACTAGGATTAGATCCGATTTGAGCATTCAAAAAGTTACCATTTAGGTAATATTGAGCCTTAAACACTCTCGAAGATAAGGAATTTGCTCTTGTTAAGAGCCTCCAACCTTGCTTGCCTAAAAGAGATATGTTAAAACCCATTCCACCTCCTCTTTTGTGCTTACATAGTCTTTTCCAAGCCAACCAATGAATCCCTTCACGATCACCTTTAGAGGATTACCACCGAAACTTTATTATCAGTTGCTCAATGTCTCTACTAATCTCTAAAGGTAACAAAAAATGTTCATTCCGTAACTAGGAAGAGCTTGTACCAGAGATTTAATGAGAACTTCTTTACCACCTTTTGAGAGGAATTTTCCTTCCCAAGTCTTCAATCGATTCCTGACTTTTTTCCAAAGATATTCTAGCACTACAGACTTGTTTCGAGTCATAGTGCTTGGAAGACCCAGATAAAAGCTCCCCTCCTCAGCAGCAGCCATTTCAAGAATGTAACAAATATGATTTTACAAAATAGCATCAGTATTAGTGCTAAAGAAGATCGACAATTTTACAAAATCAACTTTTTGATTTGAATCCATTTCAAACTTCCTCAATAATTCTTGAATTCGTGGAGTTTCTTGAGTTGTGGCTTTGCAATAGAGATAACTATCATCTGTGAAGAGCATGTGAGAAACTCTTAGAGCTTCATTAGCTACCTCACACGCATGAATCCACCTATTATGCTCATACTTTTGAAGTAAGACTGAAAGACCCTCCACATAAATAATTATTAAGTATGGCGACAGCGGATCACCTTGTCTAATTCCCCGGGTTGGAAAAATTGGCCCCACCTCATGGTTACCATGAACGAGTTTATACTTGGTTGTAGAAACACAAACCATAATCAGGTGGATCCAATGCTCAGAGAAACCCATCTTGCACAACATAGCTTCCAAAAAGGACATTCAAATAATGTAGTACTTCGAAGGAAACCATCACGTTATCAGAGATTAGACGTCCCAAAGTGAAGGCACTTTGTGAGTCTAAAATGATCAAATCCATGAAGGGCTTCATTCTATTTATTATTACCTTAGTCACCACTTTGTATAAGACATTACAAGGAGAAATTGGTCTCGAATCCTTCATATATTGTGGGTTTTTCTTCTTTGGAATTAGGACCACATTTGCATCCCCACACCCATTCCCAAAGGAACCGGGCTCAAAAAAAAATGTTGCAACAGCCACACCACATCCTTTTTGACAATGGTCCAACACTTTTGGTAAAATGTCGGGGTCATACCGTCTGGCCCTAGGCTTTTATCAAGATGCATTTGGAAGACTGCTTTCTTGACTTCCTCCTCTAAAACAGGTCTCAAAAACTCCATGTTTGCCAAATAAGGGATTACACTTGTTATACTATCAATAACTTCTTGACAGGTGGTGTTTGAGGCAACAAAAATAGAGGAAAAATAGTTACCCATAACAGAGGATAAACCATTATCCCAATCCACCCAATTCTCATGATCATCCTTAAGCTTGGATATTTGATTATGGCATTTTACGTTTACTTGCACATAAATGGAAGTACTTATTGTTTTTATCTCCTCCTTTGAGCCAAAATTATCTGGCTCTTTGCTTCCAAAATGTTTTCCTTTGATCTAAAATCTCAAATAAATGTTTTTTTCACATCAGCATACAGTTGATTAGAGTCATTGCCACGTTTACCTTTGAGAAACTTCAACTGGTCCTTACATTTTTTAATTCTACTTTTGAAATTTCCAATAATCTCCTTCCCCCATTGCAAAAGAGTTGAGGCACATAATTTCAATGAATTTGAGATTCCCATATTGTTGTTGGTTTCCCAACAGTCCTTGACTATTTGAAAACACATTGGTTCTTTTAACCAAGCGTTCTCAAAGCAAAAACGATGACAGGGATAAAGTTTTAGTCAGCCATTGGTTCCAAGAAGTTTTGAGGTTCAATAGTTTTGCTCCCAGGAAGATTGCAGGCCAAGAGTTCGTGATTAATGCCCTGCCCAGACAAATTTCCACCCATGTATCAGTACTCCGACTCCTTTCCCAAGTGAAGGGATTCCCTAATAGTTCCATATCCTCTAAACTACATTCTGAAAGACATTCTTGGAAACCATCAAAAAGTCATCTCGGGTAAGGATGACCTCCTATTTATCATCTTGACTCAACACATTGTTAATATCACCTATTACACACCGTGGGAGAGACGACTCACGAGCAAGAAGCTTCAAGAGATTCCAAGTTTGGGACCTACGGCTTCGATTGGGTTCTCTATAGAGGCCCGTAAGTCTCCAATTAACACCATCTCCCATAACTACTCTCATGTCAATATTATTGTGAGAAAAGCCCAACAACGTACCATCATTTTCCTTCTTCCATAACATTGTAAGACCCCCTCTATGTCCTTTGACCTTGACCACAGAGATACCCTCAAAGCCCAACAAATGACCCACCCATTCCACTCTATTTTTACCACACTTGGTCTTACATAAAATGACAAAATTGGGTTTTTTTTTTATGAGAAATAACCTAATTAAAGAATTGAACAATCCGTTGGTTCCCAAGTCCCCAACAATTCTAGCACAAGATATTCATAATGCTTGGCAGGCCTGAGAAACAGAACCCGTCCCATATAAGTTTGTTAGATTAATGCCCACTTTAGATACCGTAATGACATCATCATCTCCCTCAATGATGTTCTTACCACTAAGCCCAACACTCCCAGGCCCAAACTGTCCATAGTCCCCGTTCATAGGCTGCTCTTCCATAAGCCCAACATCATACCCTTCCACTTGAGTTCTTCTCCTTTTGACTTTAGAGATAATTAAAGCAAAATTTCCTTTAGTAATCATAACATTTCCTTTTAAAGCATTTACTACACCATCTATTGATTGTGTTGTAATAGCTTGATTAGAATAAACATGAATTATTGTATTATTGTCCAAAAAAGTCAACTGAAATCGTGGCCAATTCTTGTGATAGCTCCTCGCCATTAATCTGTAATCTTCCACTAGTCAACCCAGCCTCAGAACCTGAACCACCATTTGTGGTTGCCGGAAGCCAAGGGCCCCCAATAGTGTGCTGTCATATTTGTGGTGCTGCTTTTAAAGAGAGATCATAGTGTTTCTGAATTAATTATGGTGGTGTATCAAACAAACACTCACAAAAACGTTCCGAGTGGCCTAAGACACCACATATAAAGCAAAAATATTGGCAAGTCCTCATACTTAAACTGAACCAAACATGTTTGCCCATTCTTTTTCTCCAATTGCATCTTTCTTTTCAAAAGTTTTTCAATATTAATAGGGGTGAATACCGGAAGATAGTCTTGCCAAACACCAGTGAAGTTGTTAGGATCAGATTTAACAAACTTTCCCACATAATTGACCACATTACAAATCGTGCTCTCGGACATAAATCCTGAGGACATATCGTGGAGTTGAATCCAGATATTGAGTTTATTCAGAACCACTTGATGCGAGTTTATTCCTAGTTTCACACGCTCAAAGATTAAAGGGACACGATCAAAGGTCCATAGACTCCCTTCAATAACTCTTTCAATGTCGATTTCACGATAGAATTGGAAGAGAAAATGATTTGGATTCAATTCTTTAGCATACGTACCTCTCTCAGGTTGCCAAAACGATGCCATTTTATGTTGCATGGCCTGAAAGTCTATGCTTCTTTTAGTGAGAAACGACCAACTAAACACTATCGATCATCTATATTTTTCCTTCTCCATCATCGATGAGTAATCTTCTATCATTCTCATCCATAAAGTCATTTTTTGCATAATGCATATCCATATTTTGATCAGAAACATTCACAAACGTCATGTGACAAATAACTAGAGGCAAACAAATAGAACAAAGACAAAACTTATTCAAACTATGTTAAAACACAAGACGTATATGCATGTAATTTATTTTATTTTACTTCAAAAACTCAAAATAAAAAAATAAAAGAGGAGTTCTGACCAAATTTTTTATTTTTATTTTTTTGCAATTGTTATATCTTTTTAGAAGTTACAATTTTTCTTAAAATAATGAAAACAGAAATTAGGACTGAGCATAAAATTCAGAAAATTTAAAAAATTGTTCAAATCAACTTGTCAAACACGGTTGGAATTGAACAATTAAAAGAATAAGATAATTAAATTTTGAACAATTAATTTGTATAGTTTTTTTTTTGAGCTGGAAATGCATTTTATATTAAATGAACAGTCATAATACAAAAGCATTTAACGGGGGAGGCATTTCCTCCAACCAAGAACAAATAGAGTCCACCGAGAGAGCATATTTGGCAAGTAGATGAGCCGCCGAATTAGCAGATCTGTATACATGACCGATTTGTACTCCAGGGAAGTAGGACACTAGATGCATAATGTCTGATAAAAGACAATGAAAGTCTGACACTGAAGTAATAGGGGATTGTAGTCCTTTGGCCACAACAAGAGAATCAGTCTCTATGTAATGAGCATTCAGACCATTATCAATTAACCATTGCAATCCATACATTAAAGCAAGAGCTTCCATAACTTCAGGCCGAAAAGAGCCTACAACAGGCTTTGAAAAGGCTGTAACAATGTCTCCATCTGAGTTGCGAAGGATAGCTCCACAACCTATAACACGAGTCTCCTGATTGATGGCAGCATCAGTATTTAATTTAAGCCGACCTGTGGGAGGATTGAGCCAAGAGGCTTCAGTTTTTTGTTGCATTCTGTCAAGAGAAGCTGCAGTAGAGAGAACAGAGCTACAACATTGCTTCTGAGCTGCTTGATAATCTTCCAAATAAGATAGAGCAAAGTAAGTAAGCATGTCATACGACTTTGTTTTATTAGCATGATTTTCCTTATTTTTCTCATTCCAAAGTAGCCAAAGGATTGTGATGAATTGTTCCATCTGAAGATCTGTCCACGAATCCGAAGCATAAAGGAGAATTTATGTAAGGGACATATGTTCAGTAATCACATGGGAAAGAGAAAAGGATGAAGTTGGCCATATCTTTTTTGGTCTCTTGCAGAAAAACAATGCATGAATAGTGGTCTCAGTAGCTGATTTACAGATTGGACATATAGGAGAATCAGCAATATGTCGATGATGAAGTGTTGCAGCTGTGGGAAGACAATCATTTAGAGCCCGCCACAAGAAAATTAGCACTTTAGATGGAAGAGAGAAAGACCAGAATTTATTCCACCAGCTTTGAACTTGAATGCCCGAGACAACAGGTTGCTATTCTTCTAAATTAGTGGCCAATGTATAACCCGTCTTTACTGTGTACGCACCATTTGTTTCAAAGTGCCAGATTAGAGTATCCTCAGTAGGGAAAATGGGTAATGGAATTTGAAGAATTTTATCCACATCTGAAGCAAGAAAAGAGGCATTTAAGACCTCCAAATCCCACTGTCTTGCTGAAGTGATGAGGGAAGATACACGCTGATCTGGTTCAATCCCATTTGATCTCAAAGGCAAAAAATTTGTTATACCAGGAATCCAAGGATCAGAGTTACACAAAATGCTTTGACCAGAACCAACTTTCCATCTGAGTCCCTTTACAAGAAGTTCTTTACCCCAAACAATTCCTTGCCAAGTAAGAGAAGGGCAGGAGCCTTTGTTAGAAACCAGAAAGGAAGAATTGGAAAAGTATCTAGCTTTGAGAATACGACAAAGCAAAGAAGTGGGATTAGAGAAAACCCGCCAAGCCTGTTTAGCTAGCATAGCTTGGTTGAAGTGAATGAAACTCTTAAAACCTATTCCACCTTCAGATTTTGGTTGACAAAGAGCAGACCAAGTCTTCCAATTGATACCCGATTTAGAAGAGTTTGAACCCCACCAAAATTTATTCATCATGACCTCAATTTGGTGAATAAGAGACTTGGAGAGTCTGAAACAACTCATTGCATACGTGGGGATGGATTGAGCTACGACTTTTAGCAAAACTTCCTTTCCACCAATAGAGAACAGTTGTTCTTGCCAAGCAGATAATTGTTTCCAAAGTTTCTCTTTAATGTCTCCAAACAACACCTTCTTATCCCTTCCTGAGTATGATGGGAGCCCCAGATACCTTTCGTGACATGGTTTAACTGGCATTTGGAGAATTTGATGTAAATGAGCTTGAACCGAAGGTAGAGTATTTGGTGAAAATTGTCTAGATTAAGCTTTTGGCTTGAAGCCCGACAATAAACATCAAGGGAATCCTTAAGAGCAGTAGCCGATTTGGTGTTGGCCCGACATATAAGCAAACTATCATCAGCGAAGAACAAGTGTGAAACACTAGGGGCATGCCGAGACACTTTTAGACCATGTAAATTACCTCTTGATTCTTCATGTTGTAGAAGCCTTGAAAGTCCTTCAGCACACAGTATAAATAGATAAGTGGATAGAGGGTCCCCTTGTCTAATACCACGAGTAGGAAGAACTTTACCTTGAATAGAGCCATTAATGAGGAACGAAAAGGAGACACTTGAGAGACATCGGATAATAAGATTGACAACTGAAGGATCAAAACCCAAAGTTAACATCATATGCTGAATGAAATGCCATTCCACCCTATCGAATGCTTTGCTCATGTCTAATTTGATAGCAGCATATCCTTCTTTGCCCCTCTTTAAGTGCTTAAGAGAATGCAAAAGTTCAAAGGCTATGAGAATATTATCCGTGATTAGCCTTGATTTGAGGAATGCACTTTGAGATTCAGAAATGACATCACCAAGGATCGGTTGTAATCGAAGAACAATTGCTTTGGAGACCAATTTATAAAGCACATTACGCAAACTTATGGGACGAAGCTGAGTGATAGTGGTTGGCCGTTTCACCTTTGGGATCAATGTGATGACTGTTTGATTAAAGCTTGAAGGGTCACCTCCATCATTGAGAATGTTAAGGACAGTTTGAGTAACAAGATCGCCAACAATTTCCCAATAATTAGTGTAAAACATGACGGACATTCCGTCAATTCCAGGGCTGCCATCAGATTGCATGGATTTAAGAGTCTCGTATACTTCAGTAGCTGTGTAAGGCCGAGTTAGAATCTGATTGGTTTCTGCTGTGATGAGACTCGGGACTGTGGAAATAACCTGATGGAGAGCAGCAGCATCAATACCTTCAGAGGTGAATAAAGATTGAAAATAAGACTGGACAACATGAGTAATTCCATCAGTTGAAGTATGTTCAATGCCTTGGTCATCAGTGAGCATGCGGATAGTATTATTGGTTCTGCGACTTGATGCTTTTTGATGAAAAAATCGGGTGTTAGAGTCACCTGATTGCAACCATGAGATTCGAGAACGTTGTTTCCAGTACTCTTCTTCTTGAGTTAATAATTCATCAAGAATGGACTCACTCAATTTAATCTCTTCAAAATGGCTGGTGCTTGTATCGTGTTTATTATTGAGAGCTTCAATCTTTTGCTGTGAAATTTTTATTTTTTTAGGTAAATCACCAAACTTGGAGCGATGCCATTGCTGAAGCTGAGAAGCACAATTTGACAGATTATTAAGAAGGTTGCTGGTGGGATCAGTCTCGGTACTAAGCCAATTGTTGGTGATGATGTCGAGGCATTGCTCTTCCTTTAGCCATATTTTTTCAAAGCGAAACCGAGATTTAAATCTCTGAACAGGTGTTGCAGAAGGCACGGAAATATGTACTCGTAGTGCTCTGTGATCGGAACCAAAGAAATCCAAGTGCTCAATTGTTGGAGTAACAAAAACATCAAACCAGTATTGATTAAGAAAACCATA
Organism: Cannabis sativa; assembly: GCF_029168945.1. NCBI lineage: Eukaryota > Viridiplantae > Streptophyta > Magnoliopsida > Rosales > Cannabaceae > Cannabis > Cannabis sativa. The sequence goes on along the minus strand of NC_083602.1, from coordinate 29,025,723 downwards.
ATCAAGCCTTTCTTTGACATTTGTGTTTTGAGTGTGCTTGTTATGCCATGTAAATCTGTCACCAGAGAAATCAATTTCTTGTAAACCACAACTATCAATGGCAGATCTGAAGGCATCAATTTGGTGCTCATCACGCAAAGGGCCACCAAGCTTATCTTGGTTAGATATGACTTCATTAAAATCTCCAATGGCTAACCAAGGAAAGAGAGGTGCTGTATCTTTTAGTTTGTTTAGTAATTCCCAAGTGAAGTGCCTTTGAGAAGAACATGGAGCACCATAAAAACCAGAAAAATGAAAAGATGGACCATCAACAAAGCCAATATAACAGTCAACAAAGTTTTTACCATAATTAAGAATAGATACATTTACATTGGACTTCCACAGAAATAAAATACCACCACTTAGACCTACTCTAGGAACTTCAATACCATTAGGAAACTTTAATGCATTTCGAAACTTAGTAATAGAACCTAACTTTAACTTAGACTCCATAATAAAAATAACATCGGGATGACACTGAGAGGTGAGTAAACGCAAATGACAGAATGCTCTCGGGTTACTCAAGCCCCGAGCATTCCAAGAGACGATATTCATGGCAATTGGCGAGGCTGTGGAACAGCCTTCACCAAGGAAGCAACACAATCCTCATCTATCCGTGAATTGTCTGAATATTCAGACGAAGAATCTGATTGTTGAAGCAAGTTGATGTTGGTAGTATCAGCTAGTGGTGAACCCCTTGTGCGAAATTTTTTTAGCACATTACGAACATTCCCTCCTGAGGTTGAAAGTTGTCGTTTGGTGAAGAGGGAGGACATACGGTTCTCAATAACCGGTGGTGAATTTGCAGCAGTGGACGTTGAGATGACAGAGGAAGAAGACATAGTGGATCGTGTACTGAATTCAGTTGACATGTGAATATAGGCTGGAGGGATTGGCATAGAAAGAGATACTGGTTTTTGGAAGTGAGTGGAGGTAAGGGGGGGGGGGGTATGTGGCCACTGGAGTAGAGGCTAATGATGGATTAAGATTAGGTGTTATATGTGATACCGTGGGGCTGATGGCGGCACTCCGAGAGGGATATTCAATTGCAGAAGCAGGTGTATGAAATCCACTGTTATTTGAAGGAGATAACTTATCAATTGGAATTTCTTTAAAACAAGATGAAGAAGCCTGATCCTTAACAGAGAGCCTTTTGGGAGATTGAGAAGATACACCAGTGAGTTGCAAAGAGTGTAAATTCTTGTTATTGGATTCAATGATGTTTGTGGAATCCAATACTTGTTTGCCTTTCTCTGAAGATGTAGCATTGGCAGGGGCAGCAGGAAGATGTCGTGGGTGCTCAAGAATCAGATTGATTGTGTTACGAGCCAGCCGAGTGAGAAAAGGCCAAGGACCCTCTTTAGAAAAATCTTGTCGGTATCGATCATAACTAGATCTTGGAAGGGAAGATCCTTCCATCCAAGGACCATATGGCAGATTTGGTTCAACACCTTCATCTATTTTTTCTAAAAACCGAGAGCATTTATCAAAAACATGTCCAATGATTCCACACTCGTAACAAAAGTCCGGTAGTCTTTCATAACGGCAATCGATCCAAAGTTCATCATTCATCCAAGGAAAAGTAACAAACTGACCACGTAAAAGAGGTTTTGAGACATCAATTTCAACACGCATTCGAAGAAAAGGCCCCCACCCTTCATTTAGAGAATCTTCAAAAACTTCAAGGAACTTGCTGATCATATTGCCAAGGATTTTTGCAAGTGCTTCAGTTTTGCTAAGAAAGGGCAATCGGAACACTTGAATCCAAAAAGGAGTAAGAGTGTAACTTTCCAAAGTAGCATTTTGCAGAACACTTGGTGGACATAGGATCATATGTAAGTTGTGGAAATGCCAAGGTTCTTTAGCCATCATTCTCTTAAGATCTCCTTCACAGCCGAAAAAAACTGTGTATGAATCTGTTGAAGCATCATAGTCCGAAATGGCTACAGCAAAACGACCAACCCACTGTTTGGTAATGAAGTTCTTAAGAGTTTTGGGGTTGTATCCTTTCTTGGAAAATATCCTACAGATCAGTCGATTACTGACAGGCCTTGGAGGAGGGATGTTTAAGTTGGACAAGTTAATGATCTCTCTCTCGGATTGACAATGCATCAGACATGGTTGGGATGAAATTCTTCATTGGTTGAACCCAGAAATGAAGAAAAAATTGCAAGAGGAAGCAGGCGGGAACAGTTATATTCGAATAATGAGGGGGAAAAATGCAAAGCAAGACAGTTAAAATGAAAAAAACGGACAAACTGCCACAGAGCAAACTAAAGGGCAGACAAGGCTCGACCCAATTAATTTGTATAGTTGTAGTTATATTTTGTAGAACGGATAGGTTTTGAACTTATGTGTCGGTTTTCAGATTGCACTAATCCAAACTAAAAATCGAATTCATTTTTATTTAGAAAAATAACCGATCAAACCGATAGATGCTAGCCTAATGGAAATTCACATTTTCTCAAAATAAAATCTAAAATCCGAAGGTTCTTTAGCCTATCTCTACTGGCGATCTAATCAGATCCTCATCATTCTCACTTCTCAGGAACACATTCCGTTCTGATTCATCCCTTCATAATAGATGTAAATCAAGCTCTTCTATGGAGGTTGTTCGCTGTTTCCCCCATTATGATCGAAGTTGTGAATTGTAATGGTGTAGATTGGAATTGGCGTGAGTAGGGTTTCCTTCCTACACTCAAATGCTGGACCAAATATAACTCCTTTTTTATATTTAGACGTTGACCAGAGTTGTATGTGGCCATAATAATTTGTGATTTTCATGCTTATGCCGTCGAAGATGCGAATGTTTTTGGATTCAATGGCGGTGCTGGCGTTGCTTCTGTTTCTGGGTTTGAGTAATTTCTCCAATTGCGTGGCATCTGGTTTGTCTTCTTCATCTGAAACTGAGACCACTATGCACACTAACAACTGGGCTGTTTTAGTCTGCACCTCTCGCTTCTGGTACCAAATCAACTTTAGTTTCTTCTTCTTCTTCTTACTATCTAGTGTATGCATCTTAATGTTATTTCTCATTTCTTCGTGTTTTTATTTTCTTGAATTTTCTGAATTCTGTTACTTGGGTAATTTCACTTTTCAGATGATAGGGGTTTCTTTAGTTTCCTTAATTTTCTGGCTTTAAGTTGTAATTTAATGCCAGAATTTGAACTGGATGTCTGATTATGGAATTGTGTTTGATCAAATTTGCGATATTGGCAACAATTCATACAATATGAATGAACTAAAACTCTTCTAGGCAGCGTTAAATGTGCAAAAGAGCTTGTTTAGATAAACTTAAGCGTAGGGCAATTGAAGATTTAATCGTTGTAGTTCATGAGTCATGACTGATTGACTTATTTGACATGTCTTTGTCCAGGTTTAACTATCGACATATGGCAAATACTTTATCCTTATATAGGTAAGTAAGAAAGATTTTGTCCCCCTTTGGTCTAGGTGATCATCTTTCTTCTCTTTTTAATAGATGATTTGCATGGTTGTCTTCCAGGACCGTTAAGCGACTGGGAATACCTGATGAGAGGATAATACTTATGTTGGCTGATGATATGGCCTGTAATGCTAGAAACAAGTATCCTGCTCAAGTTTTCAACAATGAGAATCACAAGCTTAACTTGTATGGGGACAATGTTGAGGTTAGTTTTCTGTTCCATGACTTGCTTTTAATTAATATACTTGTTCGTGTGCGTAATGTAAAGTATTTATTAAATTATTTAGGTGGATTATCGAGGTTATGAAGTGACTGTTGAAAATTTCTTACGAGTACTGACCGGGCGTCATGAAAATGCTGTTCCAAGGTCTAAGCGTCTTTTAAGTGATGAGGGAAGCCACATTCTTTTGTATATGACAGGACATGGGGGAGATGAGTTTTTGAAGTTTCAGGACTCAGAAGAGCTCCAAAGTCATGACTTAGCTGATGCCGTCAAACAAATGAAAGAAAAGCGTAGGTTTGTTGGCTTTGGCATTTCTGCATTCCCTTTTTGCACTTTGCTAGGAAAAATGTTGTTTACCTGTTGTACATATCTGTTATGTTCTATTGAACAATTACATTATTGGACTTATTATTAATATTTGTTTTTAGAGTAGGAACTCATATGCTGTTTCATGTATGTGTATTGATTTTAGATTTAAGGAGCTTATGATTATGGTGGACACTTGCCAAGCTGCCACACTCTTCTCTCAGGTTGAAATTTGATTTGTCTTTCAGTTCTGAATTTTGCCACACTGATATTTTGCCTGCATAGATTTACCTGATTTTATAAATTTATAAATTATCTCTGTCTCCATTTGCTTTCACAACTTGCTCTACGTTAAAGTATGTTGATGGTGATTGCTTTATCCGCGGTCTGTCTCTTCAGCTTATTTTCCGGCAAGAGCTATGTATTATATTGATATTTGTCTTGGTCATGCTTGTCCTCAAATCTTCTGTATTCAACATTTTGATTCAAGAATATCCAATATTTGATTTAGAACCGACTACCTGAAAATTGAGTTTAATTTTATACAAAACATCATATTTCTTGCAGCTTCAGTCGCCTGGAGTTTTGACTATTGGGAGTAGCATGAAAGGAGAAAACTCATACTCTCATCACTTGGACTCTGATGTATGTATGAATGTGTTATCATTTCCTGATCATTCTAAGTAACATATATACCGGGCTGACCATGCTATCATTTCTTCTCTGTCTCTATTTCAAATACAGGTTGGTGTTTCTGTAGTTGATCGTTTCACATATTATACCCTTGCCTTTTTTGAGAGGCTGAATATGTATGACAATGCCTCATTGAGCAGGTACGTTGATGTTAATTTACCTGAATGATCACATCTCTTATCTCTTCACTGTTGCGTAGATCTTGAAATTTAAGCTATGTATCTTCTTTGCAGAAATCACATGTTTGAAATACCTTTTCATTTCCTGAGGGACTAATGCTTTTTTCCATTTTCAAAGTTCTAAGGAAAACTTCTTACAGAAGAGCAATTATTTTTCCTATTTAACTGTGGGCATAATGTCTTTTTGGGCAGTCTTTTCAAATCATATAACCCAAACTTGCTGATGTCAACCGCATATTATCGAACAGATCTGTACCAACGACAATTGGAAGAGGTAGAAAGGTTTCTCTTAGACCCTGCTTTTTTTGCATCTCAGAAGTCATGGATCTTCTTTTTAATGTAACTGAAAAGGCATGTTTATTTATAGAATATACGTTAATTATCTAATCTAAACTAATATAACTCTGTTGAGTATCATTGTCACCCTTGTTGAACTTCACATGATTAAGACAAATATTTGGTTGTCTTTTGTTTTTGTGAAGCTTCCACTATGTATGTAACAAACCTCTTTTTTCTTTTGCATAAATGAGGTCAAATTATCCTACTAACCTATCCTTTACTCTGCATAGGTACCTGTCACAAACTTTTTTGGTTCAGTCATGGAAACAATACACACTGATTCAGCTTACAAAGCTCTATCAAGAAAAACCTCTAGCAAATCTGATATCAAGATCTCTCCAGATAAATCAACCAACAACAATGAAAGAAAACTGACAGCATCAGACTCAGATCAGCTTCCTGATACAAAACCAGGGGTAACTTATTGACTTTTTCCGTTCAGATTTTCATCCGTGCACCCTGGTCTCTTGTTGACATTGTTATTAACACAAGGAACATAATTCTGCAGGAACAACCGTGCCCATTCACACGTTTCATGAGTAACCTCAACGGCAACATTGATAGAATTGAAGATATTGATTCTTATGTGAACTATGGCTTGTTCATAATGCTTCCATTGTTGCTTCTTTCCTCATGGTTATCATAGTTTTGAGCTTTGAGCATATGTAATCTCTTACCCTTGATGCTGGGCCAGTTGAACCCAATATGGGTTTTTACAGTATTTTCCCTATATTTTTTCATTGTCTACGTAGATTTTTGGTCTTTTTATAGAGGAAGGAAGATGCTCAAGTGACATTCCATAATAAATTCCTTATAATGTTTTATTTTTTTTTTTTTTTTTTGAGCTACAGTTGCATTGGTGCTTTATACCTTAGATAAGATTGTATTACCAAATTAAAAAGAGAAAAAAAAAAGTAGATTGGCGATATTACAGGCTACAGCCAAAGCCAAACAAATAATACTGAGGCATAATGAAGATCTAATGTATTTTTTTTTTCAAATGTAAAGTTGTACTAATTAGTCTAGGCTTTGCTAATTAGCTCAAAATGGATAGGCTGTGCTTTCATGTATGGTCAATTTAATAGAGATTACTTCATAATTAACCAAAATATATATATAAAATGACAAATTCATATATATATTTTAAGTGATGACTTTGGGTTCTATAAGAATGTAATAAAAAATTAATTATAATTCGTAAATATATTGAAAAGTCCTAAGCACTTTGTATAAGAATCTAATCAACTTCACTAAAGTTTGTTTAAAATTTTATTTCATTTTCATACCCAACAAGTTATATATGAAATTATATGCGTACATTTTTTTTAAAGAATAAAAAATATGCGTTCATTTATTTAGAAATCTGACGAAAATCTGTTTCTTTAGTGTTTGTGTTTTGAGTTGAATATAATAAAAAGGCCTTTGGTTATGAATAATTACATTATAAATTTATTTTCCAAAAATAAATAAAATCGATAAATTTATCATTAATGTCTTGAGATCACATATATGTTTTTCTATTTTTAGTGAATTAAAAGGAGTAAGGTGGGGTTTGAGGTAAGGTTGGTTGGAGCTGATAAGTAGTAACACTCACTACTTTACTTAACTCCATGGCCAAACGAGAAGAAAGACAAGAAGAAGAAGAAGAACAAGGAAAAGTGGAAGAAAGAGCTTCAATTCATTTTCAGAGCAATTCCATCCAATACCATGATACCCTTTAAAGAGGTATGCTTTTCCCATGTCTTCCTCATTTTGCATTTTCTCTGTTATTGCCTATACAGATCTTATCAGAAACATCACTCAATTCAATTCAATTCAATTGTAAAATGTGTGCTTATATATAGGAAAAAGATGCCAAGAAAGAAGCTTTCAGGAAATATTTAGAGTCCAGTGGTGTTGTTGATGCTCTCACCAAAGGTTTAATTTTACATTTTTGTGTCAATATCTCTTCTGGGTTGATTCTTGTTTTTGGGTTTGTAATCTCATATTATTTATGATTGTTGATAAACAATTCTTCTATCTATTTGGTAGCTCTGGTCTCTTTATATGAGCAAAATGAGAAGCCTTCCGCTGCTCTCGAGTAAGTTCTTTCCTATGAATTGCAGGCCCCTTTTTTAATATGAGTTTAGGGTTTTTTGTTACTTTGATTTTCTGTAGACAATTATTGCTCCAGTTATGTTAATTGAAGATCTGGCTTCATATATGTATACTTGATTTTTTTTCTGGTTAATATATATATATATATATATATATATATATACATATTAGTTTGAAAAAGACATACAGTCAATCTCAATTATTACTCTTAAGAGACGTTTACCTGGTGAGATGGTTTTGTGAGTATTTAAGGTGGTTGTTTTTCATTGTGACAGGTTTATTCAACAAAAACTAGGGGGACCATCTGCCTCTGATTATGAAAAGTTACAAGCTGAACTGTCAGATTTAAAAACTAAGTTCAACCAGCTTTCCATTTCACATCAAGAAATCTGTAAAGAGGTTTGCTTGCATTGCAAAATCTGCTTTTTTCTCCCCTTACTTGCTGTTGCCAATGATTTCACAAATAAAAAGTCAAGACCCAATTCTCACATATTTTAACTTTGTCAAAGTTTGGTTGAAGTAGTAGTTACATGAAAAGTAATGACTTAAGTACAATTGAGTTGTGGTTGGCTGATGCTTAGTATAAGAAAATAAGGTGTACATTATTACATGATATGGTCGACATTGAATGAATATATGTGTTTTTGTGTATGTCTATGGATTGCTATTACAACCATCTGTAGGGTCGATCTTAGCAAATAACAGGACACACATGATAGAGTATGCATTGTACATGAAAATGTCAGAGCATGAGCTGGTGATGTCTTAGAATTAATTATGGTACATGTGTTATGTGTGTTGATCCTGACCTTGCCTCCAAGTAAGAGAAACTTAGTTAGCCTCATCACCGATGTTTTAGGACATTTACTTTGCTTGTTCTGATCTGTATGTGGTCCATTTCTTATGATTCTTTATTGTCTGTTACCTTGTCTATTTTTTTACCCGCGTTAAACATGTTATGACCGCAAACCTAAATGCAGTTGGAGGAGGTTAAGAGTTCGTGCAATGAAGAACCATCTTTGACCAAGGAGTCTTCTGATGGTGAGACTCAAAAAGATAGGCTTTGAAGGTGACAGAGTTTATTACATTGTCAAACAAACAATAATTCATTAATGATATATGAATTTACATTTAGGAAGCATTATTCCTTAATAGTTGCATGATTGTATCTTTATCAGACAGCAAGACCCATTTTCCTTGAAGTTGGGCTCCTCGCCTTACCTACATTATTTGATGAGAATATGCAGTGTTTAAATGTAGTTCATTTGAAAATAAATACATTGATTATCATTAGTCTTTCCTTCTAGATCTTCTCGTGGTTTATAATAGATGCTTTTTGACTTATTTTGATATAATTTTCCTAATAATGCGTTTGATAAAACAAAGTAAATAAATACACTTCCAACAAGTTGACTAAGACATGTCCTAATTTCCTAGAAATAGAGTTATTCATTAAAAGTGTTACTGTTACTATGGGTCTCATAGTAAACTTTTTACATTGATCTAAATACATACTAGTATGACCAAATTTAGTACTGGAAACTCAACACATGTGGTTGAATTTTCCTTGTGTCCAGTCAAAAACTGAAACCCAACTAACAGAAAACAGCAATTAGGGAAACCAAGATAGCGACTGAGCAAATTAAAGCCTGCAAAACATCATCATCATTAGCCAGTAAAAATAAAATAAAACAAAACCATTGACACATAGAAAAACCAAATTTGACCAACTCTACAAGACAGAAGGTATTTTGGTTTGTGTTGTTTACTTACTGCAATGGCTGATGCTGCAAGTCCTGGTCTTTCCCTAGGATCTTTAAGGTAATAGTTTCCAAAATAAAGGACTGTAGCATAGTACCATAATGGTGGAAATACAAACCCCAGTAGAAACCTGTACAAAAAAACATGACAGGAAAAAAAATACTAGTAGAGAATTAATGTCTTTGTACTCTGATTCAAAAACATGATACAGTTGAATTGAAGTAAACAATGGAAGTGATATTAATGTGATAGTACTCACGAGAACCAACCAATCCCACAACCAAAACATGGGAGAGACTTCTCATAAATCCCACCAGAAGAAGAATCTAACAAAGAAATGTCCCCTCCTTCAACATGAATTTGCATTTCCATCTCTTTATTATTCTCGAAAATTTCACCTGTATAAACAACCACCACAACTGTAGCTCTTAATCAATTTTCTTCATTTATCTTTATAGTTACATTTCCATTCCATCATAAAAACTAAAAAACTGACCTTGCTTGTGTGGCTGGTGTTGCTCTGCCAGCGCCGACAAAGGCGATGTACGGGTGATCCCGACCGAGGCTTTGTCCTTGTGCATATTGAAGTTTGTAGGCCAGATTCTTCAACTTAATTCCTTTAGAACGTTTAGTCTAATAAAATTTGTTTAGAACGTTTAGTCTGATAAGAAGTAAACCATTATTTGTGTAAAGGAATTGAATAACGAATGAACACAGTATGTTAAGGAGAACAGGTAAGAGAACTAATTGGGGTTCCTTGTTTGAAAATAAACTGTTCCCTCCTTTTCTTTTTTTTTTTTTTTTAGAAATTATACATCCATTTTTTTTTTTAAGAAAGTAGATTTACGTCTTAAAAAACAAAAAAAAAAAAAAAAAAAAACAAAGCAGATATAAATTTATGTTCGTATGTGTAATAAACATAAAGGAAGACGATGCATAATTTTGCTTCATTAGGGTTGGTTTGAATTGTATTTTATGCAATATTTTTATATAACTATACGTGTCATTAATTTTTATGGGCACTTAAATATATAATGTTTTAGTTTAAATTAAAGTTTAACATAGTATTTATATTATCTTTGGCCATATAAAAAAAAATCAATAATTTTTTTTAGAATTAGAAGTAAATTACTTAAAGATTATGGTATATCTATACTAGTTTTGCTAAAATTTTTTTTATTTAAAAGTTATGTCAATTTTTTTTAATTTTTTATGAGTTATTGCGGATTGTTGGTATATAGATTTTGTTGTACAGTATATTTTTGTTTTGTTGTATAACATATTATTATTCTTAGATAATATGTATTTTTTATTTTGTTATGTATAATAGTGGTATATAATTTTGTTAGCATAATACAAATATTTTAAAGTATGTATATAATTTTATTGGCATGCTACATATATTTAATTATTATTTTTTATATATTTTAATTATATGATGTATATTTATTTTAAATAATATTCAATTAGTTTCTATTTTATTATATATAATGGTGGTATATAATTTTATTGTTATGGTATATATATTTTAATTGTGATATATCATTTGGTTAGTATAGTATACACATATATATATTAATAATATATATTTTTATTCTTATTATTATTAGTATATATTTTTGGTGAATGATATATGTATTTTTTGTTATATAGTACATTATTTTTTTTAAATAATATTTAAGTTTTATGTTCTATTGTACTTTTATTGACATGATATATAATTTTATTAACATCTTATATATTTTTATTTTTATTTGTTGTTATTATATATATTTATATTTCGATTATAAGGTATATATTTTTTGTTATATGGTATATAAGTTTTATTGTATAGTATATTATTTTATTTTAGATCGTACATATTCAATTTTTATGTCATTATATATAAATGTGATATATAATTTTGTAAGTATGGTATAATTATTTTATGGTTGTATATAATTTTAATATAACATATATAATTTTTTAAATAATATTATATAATTTTATTTTATTTTTTATTGTAGGTATATATATTTTGTTGTATGGTATATAATTTTTGTTGTTTATAGTATATCATTTATTTAAGATAATATTTAATTTTTATTTTATTATATATAAATTTTTTAGTATGTATACATATTTTAATAGTGGTATATATAATTTTGTTAATATAATATATATATATATATATATATTTTGAGTATTAATTTAGTTTTGTTATAATTTTTTGTGGTATATAATTTTATTACTACGATATATTAATTTTCAGTGATGCGATATATTTAATATTGTTGTATATATTTAATGATCGAATATATTTATTTATTTTTGTAACAATATAATAATATGCAATAAAAATATTATATAGCTTAATTTAATTATTGTATATTTCCTTAAAAAAAATAATATGTAGTAAAAATATTTTTATAATCTTTATTAGCTAATTTATTATATTTGATCATTTTCTTAATTTTTTTTTTTTAAAAAAATGACATTTACTAACTTAATCTTTAAATTTAAGATCATTTTGTATCTCGACCCAACAAAAAATACTAAACAAATTAACAACTATAATTTTATACCAAAATTACTAAACACATCTAAACTAATTATTTACACCATCAATAACTTCATCATTAACGATTTAATTTAGTAAGCTCATTTTTTGTAAAATTGTTTTTTATTGTTTTGAAAATTAAAAGACATTATTTGAATTAAATATTTAACTTTAAAAGTACAAGTTCTATTTTTTAATTTAAATCTTTTCTATATTTTGTTAGGATAACTTATTTATCATTTGACATAACATTGAAATATTTGCATAATAACTATACATATTATATTATATTTTTCAATTTAAACTAAATAAAAAGAAACTGATCTTTATATTTTAAATAAATTTATAAACTCTAATTAAGTGTATAAGACAAATAGAAGAATAAATAACTATTATTTTAATTATACTTTACTTGAATAATAATTTTAATTATTAACATTTGACATAAATATTGAATTATTAGTAGTTAATAAAAATTATATTACAATAAAAAAATGTTTAATGTCATTTTATATATGTATGTGTACAATAAAATAAAATTAAGTTCATATAGTAAAAATACATTAAGTGAATATATATATATATATAAAAGAATTCATTTCACTTGATTTTTTTTTTTTAAATATATAATTTCATATATATTTTTTTTAAATATGTATATATATAGGAATTCATAAATTCTCTAAAAAAAAATTATTTCTTTATATATTAAAAGTAGTTATCTAACGACAATTTTTTATTTAACGATAGTATTTTTTTTTTTTGGTTAAATTTTAACAAAATATTCCTTTATTTAACTTAATATTCCACTATTTTTAACTTGGGAAATTTCCCTATTTATACATAATAAAATCTCCTATATCAAAATTTATACATTTTACTAATTTGTACAAAATAATGCCATTATTTTTCTAAACTACCCAAAATACCATTTTTATTTAATTTTCCCTCTCTGACTTTCTCTCTCTTCCTCGTGCTCTCTCTCCACCACACTGAGAACCCAACAGGTGTGAACATACCACCGAGAGCCCAAACGAACCCCCGAAACGGCTACAGACCCACCCAAAGGCCTAAAGTCCCATCCATCTTTCTCATTCTAGCATCTCTCTCTCTCTCTCTCTCTCTCTCTCTCTCTCTCTCTCTCTATCTATCTATATCTCTCTCTCTCTCCATTTCCCACAGGCAACCCAACGACCACCACCACCACCATGACCACGTAGAACAAGAGTTTTTCATGATGACCGCGAGCATGAACTAGTAGCTCAAAACGACAGCAGGCCACCACCGAGAGAATCTAGATTCAAACCGTTGCTATCGCCACCACTAAGCTCAATGAAAAAGTAATTTTTTTTAAATAAAAAATTTAAATTTTCATTGATTTGGATGCGAATTTGTGTATATTCTTCAGACTAGTTGATTCTTTGTAGATTTTGGATATGTTTCGGTGGTATGTATACGTTTTTACAGTGTTATCGATGAAATATCGATAGAATATCGACCGAAAATTGAAATGGGGTAGTTGATTGTTTGCATGAACTGGTTACAATTTTATCGATGAAATATCGATAGTATGTTGACCAAAAATAAAAATGGATAGTTGATTGTTCAAGCATAACTATTTTTAGTTTTTTTTACAGTATATCAATAGGTTATCGACATCTTATCTATAGTTTATCGACATTTTTGATTAGGATATATTTTTTGGAATTTATTGAATATATCGATATGTTGTCGATGAAATGTCAATATGTTGTCGATCGTAGTTCTTTATTTGAGCATAACTAGATTTTTCAATTTTTTTAACTGTATATCGATAGGATGTGGACAAGATATGTATGGTTTGTCAACAATTTTTGTTAAGATATACTCTGTTAGAATATATTATGTATGTTGATAGAATATCGACCATTTGTCGACATGTTGTCGACAATTTTATGCATTATCTGATTTATTATGTTAACAATAATATCGACAAGTTGTCGACATTTTGTCAACAATTTTATTGTTTTCATTTTTTTAATTGTGATAATATCGACAGAATGTCAACAGGATGTCGACTTTTTTCGACAATTTTTTGTGGGGCATCTTTGATGGTGTGCTTAACGTACGCTTTTGTTATATATTTTTTTAGATGGCTCCACGACTCATAGTTCCAGCATTCGAGTATTTTACTGGCCACGTCACATATAGAGGCACCAGTGCTTTTGCAAAAGTCAAGATGTAGTTTAAGGAGTACAATTTGAATAACACGGCGAAAGCAAGCAGTTTCAGCAACTTTTGGAATACCATACCTCTCACATTTTCCTCAATGTTATTTCACCAAGTAATGTTACACAAGATGAAGGTTGATGTTGAGAAGGCGGAGGAGATGCGTTTTTACATTGGTCGAAAGGGGCTCAAATTTAGAGTGATTGAGTTTGCACTCATTACAAGCTTGAACTTTACCTTAGGGCCAACATAGGAGGAGAAGGCTATGCAGGTTGGTCGCTCAGGGCTAGACCGATTGATCAACAAATATTTCAACCAGTCTGATTGTTGAGGTAGTGCTACTAGGTCGTGAGAGTAATGTTTTGATTACGACTGACATACTTAGGTACGTCAAAGATCTCGAGTTCTTCTTCTATGTTCCTTGGGGGAAGCACTCATTCGTTAGACTTATGCACTTGCTTCAAAATGATATGTTGAAATAGAAGGCCAACTACGAGAAGAAGCTGAGTTTGGAAGTTCAGCATGAGTGCAAATACATAGCTTATGGCTTCACACCTACAGTACAATATTGGGTGCATGAGGCTATTTTAGAGGTTGGGAAGAGGAATAGCATGAATCATGAGATTCGGTTTCTGAGGATGCTTAGCTAGACGAGCAAGGGTGAGATAAGGAAGAAGGAGCTCAGTGCATTATTTTCTACATGGGTATGAATTTCTTTTATGTTTAGAGTAATTATTCAAGATAAATACTTGTAATAAATACTAAATCATTTTTCTCTTATATTTTTTGAATCTTAAACAGCAACTTAAAGTGATGAAGGGGCTACTTCCACGCACAGAAGAGGAGGAATATGTGAGGACCATCTCTTATGATGGTGTGGAGATCTTGGTTGAGGTTGGTGTGGATGCCACACAGGCTGAGGAGGACACCCAAGATCCAACTATTCTCAGAAGACAAGCAGAAAAAGCAGCAGAATATGTCAAAAATGCTCCTTTGCCCAAGGTAGAGACTCAGGTACCATTTTTTTTTTAACTTTTTTTATGAATATTGTTTGACATTAGTTGTGATTACTTGGTTAGTTGTAATTTATATAGGTTTTCAGTCATTATTTTATAGTTTATTGTGTTATCAATTTTTATCGATGCATTGTTGATAAGATATTTGTAATACCTTAGATTTAAGAAATGGATTAGCAAAACCCTAATGAGATAATTATGAATAATTGAGGAATTATATTATTATATAGTTCAATATATGAGAATTTATTTGATTAATTATATGTTAAGACCCCGTTGGTGAGCCAGGAGCATTTTAGTAATTATGACCCGGGAAGGGTAAAGTAATGAAATTAATTAAATTACGTACTTCTGGGACTATATTATTATATAGTATGCCTATGTTATCTTTTTCAGGTGTGTTCTGATAGGTTGGCGCGATATAGTCACAACCGGGTATTTTGGACCGAACGGGTTCAGGCTCGAAATGCAATTTGAATTGAAATATTGGCATTTTATTTAATAATGATTAATCTGAAATTTATTTGTGTTTAAATAATCATGAAATGATATTTTTCCCTTAAGTGTTTATGTGTGTGCATTTTGGCCCTAAGGGCAATTTGGTCTTTTAGACCTTTATGTTATGTTGATAAAAGAATGGAATTTTGGGAATTGAGAATTGAATTTCTAGTTTGTTTCCCTCATACCCGAACCCTCTTCCTCTCTTTTTAACCTAATTCTTTTCACTTAAAATCACTTGAGAATTGTTGAGAAAATTGCTTGAAGATTGAGTAGCTTTGTACCTTGAATTAAAGGAATTGAGGATTACCGACACCTGGTCATGAGCACCCAGGGATTTGGAATCTCTTCTTTTGCGGGACAACAGGTAAGACAGTAGTTTCACGTAGAGATATGCACGGTGGTGCTTATATTGAATATTATATTGGTGATAAATTAGAAACCGAGATTAGGGTTATTACCCTAAAGTGAGCGGTTTAATGGCCTAGGGTTATTACCCTAGTAATTATTAATGTGTAAATGCTATGCCATGCTAAATATATTGTAATAAAGAATTATGCGCACAAGGCATAATTAAGTTAGACTCGGTAAGTTAGTACCTTGAGTTTGAGAGTAATGCGGTCTAGAGTTATTACCCTAGAATTTATGTGAAGGTAAGAAAGCGATGATGTACAATAATATTGCTAATTAAGTGAAAGCATGAATTAGGGTTATTAATCTCTATAGTGTTATTTTGAGCATGCAATAATATGTTATATGAGAGACTATTTGGTATGCAAGTTAGGGTTATCACCCTAAGATTTTATATGTTATAGTGTATATGGAATGTATGTATATATATCAAGAGTTATGTGTATAAGACATAACTTGGTTAGACCTGGTATATATTATCAGGATAAACCACTGAAAGAATGTAATGTATGGATTACGTAAATATATATGAATAGGGTTATGCGAGCAAGGCATAACCAGGTTAGACTCGGTAATTATAACCGAGATAAACCTTACTAAGGCCTTATTGTAAATAGACGTGTGAGCGTAACACGTAGGTCTATGCCATATAGACATATATAGACGTGTGAGAGGAACACGTAGGTCTATGCCACATAGACATATATAGGCGTGTGAGCGTAACACGCAGGTCTATAGCAAATAGACAAATAGTGCAGTGGCACCATTAATTATGTGATATATATGTTGAGATTAAGGGTTATGAGTTCAAGGCATAATCAGGTTGGACTCGGTACCAAGAACCGAGATGAACTGTTCTAAGGCCTTATTGTATTTAGACGTGTGAGCGCAACACGTAGGTCTACGCCACGTAGACATAAATAGGCATGTGAGCGCAACATGCAGGTCTGTGTCACACAAACAAATTTGAATGGCATTGTTGTTTATATTATATGATGAGCATATTATTGATATGTTTTATACTGTCTTGCTGGGCTTGGCTCACGGGTGCTCTACTGTGCAGGAAAGGGTAGGACTATTGCTGATCAGCCATGAGTGCAGGAGCTGGACGAAGAATGTACATGTCCGGGCCATATCAGACCAAGCGGGATGGGGTCTACCAGTGTTGTGTTTTTGAAACTCTGTTTTGCCGCTTAGGCCGGCATAAAGAAAAGGACTTGTAATAATATTTTGTAAATGTTTTTGGGATCCCAACATCTGTAACTTTTAGTTTATAAAGTTTAAAGTATTACAAGTTTATTTTCATTCCTATTGTTATTAGTAATCTCGTTTAGGGGATTAGGATTTAATAAGTGACTTGAGTAGCGTGCCTAATTATTTAGGGCATTACAATATCGATAGAATGTTGACATTTTGTTTAGTTTCACGGTTAATTAATATTATTTGTCATTGATTATTTTATTATATTTTTTTCACATATTGTCGATATGATATTGATAGGTTGTCGACATTTGTTTGTGTTTGTTGCTTTTGAAGATAGTGTCGATTGTATGTCGATAGGTTGTTGAATGTTTATCGACATTGTATTTTTTAACTCTAAGGTATGTCGATAGGCTGTCGACATTTATTTAGTTTTTTATTTTTAAAGGTATTTTTGATCGTATTTTGACATGTTGTCGATTGATTTTCGACAGTCATTTGGTTTTTTGTTTTTTAAGATATTGTTGATGGTATATTGACATGTTATCGACACTATGTCAATAATTATCTAATTAATTTGTTGTATTACTGTATGCTTACTGTATTATTTTGGTATATATTTTACCCTCAACCCACTGCATCATCTTCAAGACTTAGTGGTGCCGAGTACAGAGAATTAGTGTGGAGGTTGGATAGGATCAAGGCTGAGCAGAAGGGTCTTTACGCTTGTCATGTCGAGCTAAATGAGGCATATCAGAATAGCCATATAAAGCTAAAGGGTGGTCAGAACCTCATTATGGAGCAACTCAGAACTATATTGAGCATGCTGCATCGTACGCCAATGGCAGATCCAGCACCGGGGCCATCTGTAGCTGCATCACCCTCACCATCTGCTATGGGTAAAGATGATGAGGTCTTTCCCGACGAGTATGATCCCTATGAGGATGCTCCAAATACCCCTATCGATGCATCTATTATCTCCATAGGTGACAGTGAGTCACATGGTGACATTTTGGCTTTAGAGGCACCGCTTGGAGGGGTTGAGTTTGGCAAGCGAAAGAGAAATTCTCCTACTTGATTTAAAGACTATACAAAGATGAAGAAGAAACAAAGGCCTTCTTCAACATTTGATCCCCTGGCTCCACCGGATGAGCGATTGTTGGATACTTTCTGGAAGTGGTGTTCTGGACTTATTCCCAACCATCGACTTCGGGATTTGAAAACTGGTGATTATGGTCCATCGTTCTTTTGGAAGTTGTTGACATTGCAGGAATGACTTACAGAAAGTAAACTAATCTACAATTTTACTACATTTTATAAGTCAAGTAATCTAAAATTAATATATTTGGTTGTCTAAATGCTTCCTCTAACCTTTATATGCAACATATAAATGTAGCCGTCCATATGCTGAGGAGGCGATACTACTTCTTTCCATTGATATTTCGTCAGAAGGGTATCATTCTCTCAACATATGTCACGACTATTATCAGCAGTGCATGAACAAACCACAGGGGTTCCAGAAAAAACTTCATCTGGGAGGATTATATCATGGAGTACTACAGATGTGTTCATTAGGTATTGTTTTAGAAAATTTTTAAAGTTTCAACTATAATTACAAGTTTATTATAGTTTGTTAAATGTTTAGCTGTTCTCCATAATTATAGGACCAATTCTATCCGAGATGGGGGGTAATGAGTTCATTTACTTCATTATGCATCTTCCCAGGCAAAGGCTTTGGGTGGCTGTTGAAGTCAACATTGAGTTATAGAAAATTAATGTGTACAACTGTGATTCCAGCATTTGTAATTGGAAGGACATGAAAGCCATCTTTTAGACCTAGGAAGATCTATTGCTATTGTTACTCTATGCATCCGGAGATTTCCAAAACAATAACTAGATCATGGCATTAAATATGAACGATGTGGATTATATATTTGGTTGTGAAAAGCATCAGTCTTAAACTTGGAGTTCACATTCATAACAATGTGGTGATAGCATGCATAGTGGATTGCTTTGGGGAAAACAAGTTAAACAGCATGGTCAATACTTTGATGCCTATCTAACACAAACACTAAGTTCTCAACCACCCCAATTGCTTCCCTCAACTTTTGTAAGAAATGCGTCCAAGAGTCGTTATTCTCATTGTCAGCGGTACTAAAAGGAATTGGAAACAATTGGTTGTTGTCATCGTATGCCACAGTAACTAACATTATACCGCCATACTTCGTCTTCAAGAATGTGCCATCGATACTCAAAACAGGACGATAGAAAGTAAATCCCCTTCTACAAGCACCGAGTGATATAGAATAGTACTTGAACCGCTCATCCTCTAAATACAAGTCAGTAATGGTACATGGATTCTTCTATTCCAACATGTACAAGTATTCAGGTAGCTTCATGTATGAAAACTCTGGCGTACCGCTAACATACATAAGTGCCTTCTCCCTGCACCTCAACGCCATCACATTGTTAGGATTTTATGTCCTAAATAAAACCCATTACAATCTAATCTGATTTGTCAACAATAAAAGGATTTGAAATCATTTATGCTTACACGTTTTATTCATGTTTATGGTTTAATTTGTATATATATACACAAAATCTGTTAAGTCCAGGACATATAGACATACACAATTACAGTGATGTCAATACAGTGGAATGTGATTGTGATTATATGCTTCGAAAGACAAAGTCCATGTTTCATCAGTGCATTGGATTTACACTGATGTGATAATCAGCAATGAAGTGTACTTACACTTTGTATAAGTGTTATGTTATTTCCAAAACATTGGCATAGTATACTGGTCTCGAATGTATGGAGTATACATTGGACTGGACCGATATTGATCTTAGTAAAGATATTATAATACTTACCGTTATATCTTTCCAAGTCAATATCACTAGTTGATCTTAGATCAAAAGATCTTAATCCTAATATGCTTAGGTTCAATCTCAGGAGTACTATTCATGTTCTTTGATTTGTTAGTTAAACCTACTTTCGGGTCAAGGTAATACGTACATATTAGGAACATGATAGTATGATTGAGTGGGAGCGCTAAACATAAATATGGAATCTATAACTTCTACAGGTATTTAAAAGTAAAGTGATGATTTCCTTCGAGCTTAGCTAAATAGATGTAAATGAAAGAGCTCTTATTTCTGTGATTATATTTTAGTTCACTTAAATATCATTTACAGGTAGCTAAGTGTTTTAAGGATCAAAATACATTGAGGGGTGAAACGGTAAATTAGTCCCTACTCGGTGTAAATAATCTATATAGAGGATCTTTGATTATTTAGATTATAATAATGGTTAAATGTGATAGCGTATCTATATGGTGGAACATATAGAGGGTTCTATATGACTGAGAGTGCAATTCTAAGTTCCAAGAGTGGATGCAACAAGGAATTAATAAGCTAGTGAATTTACTTGGTAAATTCTTGATCAGCTTATTGGAAGCTCAGAAGTATAGGCCCATGGTCCCCATTCTAGTTAAGACCATACTGCTTGTAAGACTCAGTTAATTGATTTTAATTAATCAATTATAATTCTAAGATTAGACTATGTCTAGTTTATGAATTTTCACTAAGCAAGGGCAAACTTGTGAAGAAAAGAGATTCTAGGTTTTGTTTATTAATTGGAAGACTTTATTAAGTCTAATTAATAAATATAATAAATGACAATATTATTTAATAATTAATTTTAGTTATTAAATAATTAGTTTTGGCAATTAAATGGTTAGAATTGGAAAATTAGCGTTTTTGAGAAAATAAGAATGAAAATTGGTAAAATTGCAAAATACCAAAGTGGGGCCCACTACACCTTGGCCGGCCACTTAATTGGGTTTTTCCAATTAATATTTTTATTATTTTAATGTCCAATAATTCCTAACCTAAACCTAGTGGTTACCTATAAATAGATAGTGATGGCTCACACTTGTAGAGTGATTGAAAATCAGAAATTTTGCTTTCAAAAAAATTTGAACCTTCACTTCCTCTTCTATAGCCGACCTCTCTCTCTCTCTCTCTCTCTCTCTCTCTCTCTCTCTCTCTCTCTCTCTCTCTCTCTCTCTCTCTCTCTCTCTCTTTCCTTCTTCTAGTTTTTCGAAACCCTTAATGATAGAGTAGTGCCCACACACATCAAGTGGTATCTCATCATAGTTTGGAAGATTGTGAAGAATCCAAACTGAAGAGAAGGACATTCGGGCTCAGATCTTGGTGATACTCTGTGACAGAAAGGATACAAGGGTTAGAGATCTGAGTGGAAGGAGACATTATATTCCGCTGCAACCACAGTAAGGTTTCTTATACTTTATATGTGTTTATTTCATATCATTTTAGAAGTTCGTGTTTAGGGTGTTAAAATAACATACTTGTGAGTAGATCTAAGATCCTGGTAAAATAAATTCTAACAACTGGTATCAGAGCCATGGTAATTGATTTGCTTGCAAGAAATTTGGACTTAAAACGATTTGTGTGTGATTTGGATGGTTTCATGTTGATCTGTGTGTTATATGATGATTGATTGATGCTTGTGAAATTTTGTAAAAAATAATTGAATTTTCGTTTTTAGAATTATTTTTATTGGATATTTTGGAAAAAATTAAGCAATTTACTATTTTACAGAACTTAATTTCAATTTTATTTGAATTAGTTATGATTTTTTGAAGTTTTCATGCTGTTTCATGGAATTAACTTCTGATTTTTTGTGTAGTTTTGTATTTAGATATTTACTATTCCTATTTCAATTCTAATTATCAGAATTAAATTAATTGGATGTTTTAAAATTAATTTATGATATTAATGTAATTTGAACTTGAAAATAGGTAAATATCTATCCTTTTTGCTTAATTTTATATCTTATTTTAAATTTGATTATTTTACCTTATTTTTTAAATTTAAGGTCAGATATTAATTTTTTTTTTAAATTATTCTATTTTTAAATTATTTGACCTTATTTAAATTTAAAATAAGATTACTATAATCATGATATTTTGAATAGAAATAAGATAGTTTGCTAACTTTTAAATTTTGTTATTTTTTTATTTAAATTAAATTATAAAATCAGAGAAGGATATTTAATTATCATTTTATTTTATTGAATATTTAATTTATAAAATAACATGAAAAATTTAAAAGAGGGTTAGCAAATTTTTTGAAATGATATTTAGGTTTGTTAAAGCCTAATTTTTCAAAATTGTAGGTTTAATTTTAAATATTAATTTATTTTATTTAAATTTATTTAAAACCAAAAAAAAATATTTTTTTTATTATTTTTTCGATTTTTTTTAATTTAAAATTAAATAAATCCTATATCCAACTATCCAATTCAACTTGTTGCAGAAGTATGTGTTTTTAGCTTGTGTGTAAGTTTTATAAAACCTATTATTGCTTGATCTAAATTGCCATGGTTAACTTGTTGACAGATCCAATGATCTGATTTTAACCCATGGTTCAATTGTCAATAGGTTGAGTAAATAATTTGTAACAGGTAAATTTTACATTCTTCTTTCATCTGTGTATGACCTAGTAACATGATAGGATCCATCCAAATCTGTGTACCTGTGTGAGCCTATATGTTTACTTTTTGTTATAGATGCATATAGGTTGTTCATTTTTTTAATGAACTAGGTTGCTAAATAAAATGTCAAACCATGATAGATTTTATTTAGGCCCATTTAGTTTTTGGGCCTATTCAATTAATAACAGTTGTTCATTTTAAGGTTAAATTCCTCTCTTTTGGGCCTTGTGTGAGAGTTGGGGGCCAATAGTAGTGGGTACGACATACTGAACCTAGCTCCCCCTCACATGAACTACCCCAACTGTGAAGGCTCATTTGCCTGATTTGGATAACTATACTAGGTTACTTGGATTAGTTTAAGCTAATAAAATTGATTAGCAGCATAATTAACTTTTAAAATATATGAAATTTATTTTTCATTTTAATATTTTAAAGTTAATTTTAAGAAAAATACTCTTAGTTTAATGAAATTATTTCTAGATAAACTATCTGTATTTTTCTTGTATTTAATTAAATAAAGAACTAAAACTAACTAGATTCTTTCTGAAGCTTATTTTAATTATTTCATTAAATATTCCTATTTAAGTTATAAATTAGTTATTTCTAACTAATTTTCATTTAAAATTAAATTTGAATATCTTTTGAATTTAAAACTAAGTTGAGAATTCTAGGAATTGGTTATTGAAGATTTTTAAGATATTTTTTTTAAGTTGATATTTCTCTCAACTTAAATTAGAATTTTTTTTTATTTGGTGGTTACAACCTAATTATGATATTTAATTAAATTTTGTTTGAAAATATTTAAGTTGTTTTTTAGATTCTTTCTATAACAACTTAAATTAGATATTTTTCAAATTTTAGAAAAACACTTAGTTAATTGAAATATATTCTAGATAGTTATTTCTAATACTAGTTATTTTTCTAATGTTAAATAGGAAAATATTTTAGATCAAAATTAATTATTTAATAATTGATTTTGGAACAATCTAAATATAGTATATTTTCCTAGTATTAAACTAGAATTAATAATTAAGTCTCCTCTATACTTAATTATTTATTTCTTGAATTTAATACATTTAATTAAATTAAAAATTAAATATCTAAGTTGATTTTCATCATGATACTTAAATATTATTATTTTCATGATATTTAATTAAATAGAGATTTATTGTAAGTTGGAATTTTTTTTAAAATTTCCATAACCACTTAAATTTGAATAATTTTCAAAATATATTTTTTTTTATTTTATTAATCAATTTTTTTTTTCGAAATTTCATTTAATTATGCAAGATATTTTTGAATTTATCTTGAAAAATAGATTAAAGTTGTAAATTAGTTATTTATTTTAATTAATTTTGAACCAACTTAAATCAATGATTTTTTCATTCAATGATTAATTTAAAATAAATGAACTGAAATATATTATAATTAGAAATTGAATTAATTAGTCAAAGGGAATCTAGATAGATATTTTTTTTGCTTGAAGTATTTTTTCTAGTAATGTTTAATTTATTTTATTGTATTTTAAAGCATTTCGAAAATTGTTTAATTATATACTTTAATTTTTCGAAATGCAATATGCATTTATAGAAAATTAAATTTGAGTTGCAAATTAATTTAAATTAATACAACTTAAATCAAATAATTTTCTAAATATTTATTGAAGAATTAATACTAAGATGAAAATAATTCATTTTATTATCCATCTAAGTATAATTTTATAAGTATTAAATTAAAATTTTATTTAGAATTTTATTTTAAATTTTATATTTTAATTAAATAAATATATATTTAAAATAAATAGATTGAAATTTATATTAGAAGAAAATACATTTTAAATAATGAGCTTTATTAATATTATGATATTCGATCTCCATTGTTGGTTTTACATAGTTAGTGTTTTAGTGAGTAATCCTCCCTAATGGAGGAACGTTCATTAGCAATCTAACACCGTAGAATCTCGAAAGATGAGTATTTTCTTTTAGTGTTTATTTTAGTATGGATCACCCTAATGGTGTCGACTTTAATAGGGCTTACAAAGAGTATGAAATAATGGTGGAAGCTCATAAGATATAATAGCCCTGACTCTCGCCTAAACGGGACAACGCTGAATTCTAATCTTGATCGAATAAAAGGTTGCTAGAATGTTTATCATTTTAGATGAGCTGACAACTCTATTCAATGAATGGTAGCTTTGACTCTCGCCAAAACGGGACACTGTATCAGTTTGTTGAAAACCGTAGAAATTATTTAGGTCTGTATGCTTTAGTATTTTCGCTTATCATTCCTATTTGCTATGTGCTAATAATTTCTGAATGAGATTTTATTTTTTAAACCTTACTTGATTTCTATTTATTGTTATTTGTAGTATCCCACATGACAATGACCAATCCCATGTTGTCACTATTGACTGATAATAAGCTGAATGGATCTAACTTCCCAAAATGGAAAGAGAACATTAACATTGCTCTTATAGGTGAAAGTGCCTTGTTTGTGTTAACTGAGCCGTCTCCTGAGCAGCTGGGTGACAATGCAACCAAAGTTGTAAAGGAGAAGTACGAGCGTTGGCAAAATGCCAACAACAAAGCTTCGATACTTCATACTTTCCAGCATGGTAGACACCTTGAAAACAAGATTTGCAAACACTGACACGGCTGCAGGAATCATGACGGACTTAACTAATCTATTCGGAATGGCATCAATCCAATCTCGCTTTGAAGCGACAAGGAAGTTTATCAATGCACGGATGAGTCCTCATCAAAATGTGTGTGATCACCTTCTCCAGATGGCAAGTTATTACCAAGAAGCTCAGAATCATGGAGCTCAAATGGATCAGACAACTCAAGTTAGTCTAATCTTGAATAGTCTAACTCCAGCTTTTCTGCCCTACACCTCCAATTATGTCATGAATAAGAAAGAACAAGACTTTCACGAGTTGGTTAACGACCTTCAGACATTTGAAAATTTGATTGGAGGACCACAGAAGAAAGGGTCTAAAACTCCTAATTCTAGAAATGGTAATGGAGCGACTAAGGCTGAGGCAAACCTTGCCTCTACTTCCAAACCCAAGAACAAGAAGAAATGGAAGAATAGCAAAAAACCTGTTCAAGCTGTGAAAACAGTTAAAAAGAAAAAGGCTGCTAATCCTGGTGATGCACCAAAAGGAAAAGAATAATTAGCTTTTTTAGTCCCTGTACTTATGACACTATACTATGATGCCCCTTAATTTATAAGTGTAGTTAAAAATACCCCCTAAAATATATCAGTTGGAATAGTATAATCCTTCTATCTAATTTTGTTAAAATTGACTAAAGTTATCGTTAAATTAATAATGTGGCATTATACATAGATAGTAGTTGAAAAATTATATACCATTAGGAAAATAAATTACAAGTCATAAAAATTACAATCACAGGAAAAAAAAATGAAAAATAACATCCCAAAAAATAGAATATCATTACCTTAATTTTCCAAAAATCCCATGTTCTTTCTAGTGATATCCATCTCTTCAAATACTGTAGAATCCTAATTTTACACCTTTTTCTAATTTGAACTGCTAAAAAACGATTGGAATTATTTTAATAAAATTATTTTTATTAAATTTTTTTAAAAGGTTATGAAATCATTTTTTAATCATCTTTCATTGTCAGTTATTATGCCACCTCATAGTCAATTTTCCCTCTAAAAAGAGATGAAATTACTACTCTATCCTTTGTTATAATACCACATCATCAATACAAACAGTATTTTTAAACAAAATAAACAGAAGGACTAAATGTATGCATATAAAATTATACAAGGACTATTTATAACAAGCTGAATAGATTAAGGGGCATAATAGTATAGTGTCATAAGTACAAGGGGTAAAAAAGATAATTATTCAAAGGAAAATGCTTCTATTGCAATGAAAAAGGCCATTGGAAACCCCAATGCCCTAAATTTCTAGCAAAGAAGCAAGGTACTTCTTTCCGTATAAACTGATGTGTTTTAGTGAATTAGTATCCATTTGGATTATTAATTCTGGACCTACTAACCATGTTTATTTGTTTTCTTCTTATTTCAGCCACAACTGCTTGAACTCGGATGCTATCTTAGCGAGTTGATTAGATAGTTGGACAAAAGGGTGGAGATAGTCCAAGATGAAGATGAAGCTCGGAATCTTCTTTAATTTTGAATTAATTGTTTTAGTTTAAGAACAATTTGGATTTCAATTATTAGTTTTGAATTTTATTTCCTATTTTTTTTTTCATATTGTAGCAGACAATTCCTTTTAATTTTAGAGAATTTTTAATAAAGTTTTCTATTTTGAAATGAACTGCATTTATGAATTGAGCTTCGTTTATCTTATCTTATTTATACCAATACCAACTATATTTATATATTTTAATGTTTGTGTATGTGTTTTTATTATTGATACAAATTCTATAGTATTTTCCACTCTTCAACGAGTTAATACTACATAAACACTTAGAATTAATTTTCTATGTTTATGAATAATTGTTAATTCTAAAACAATTATTAAGAATTCGTTTAATAAAAACATCTTTTGATCTGATAGGGGTGGAGAAAAAGTTAAGAAGAATATGCAGTTCAACGATCTTTTATATCTATTGAACTCTGGATTATATTCGAAACTCCACATGATCTTTATAACACTAATAGAACCGTGATCTCTATATCCCTCAGGGGTGGATCATAATATCTATATACTTAGGGGTGGATTATATACCACAATATTCTTTGTCACACATAATTTGAAACATGGAAGTAATATAATGAATTAGCAATTATTAGAGTAAATTCTTGATCTTGATTATATGTTCCAGTTTATATTTACTGTTGTAATAGAAATTGATACCTATAAAGTTCTTTGACAATGTATCACACTACCTTAATTGAGTGGGAGAATTTCAAAATTCTTTACCCATCTTCATTTGGTTGACACTTGTGATAGGAACTTAAGAACACTACTAAGAAAGTAAATCTAACCATTCGTGTGGATAGAAATAACTTATCAGAATTATGAGAATAAGATAGAAGAATTCTTGCATAGTCTATTCGAATGACTTGAGCAAAGATTTCTAATCCTCATAAAATTTTATGGTATCTCAATTTGATTGCTATGTTGATGACTTAGTCTAGAAGTTTCAGACTAAGATAATATGTCACAGCTAGGTATCCCTCAAAACCGTAGTAAGAGGATAAATGTATAATTTAACCAGACACCTACTGCTGAGTGGGAGCCATCTGAGATGTAATCAAATAAGGAACATTAGGGGACAGTCAAGAAAGATTTATGAAAGTGACCTATATGTTAGATAGTAAGGAACTTTATATTAGTAATCCTTATATCTACACCAACTCATTAAGAATTCGAGATGGTGGTTACTCTGGGGTGGAGAAGTTATTCTAGAAGAGTGTAAAAACCCATCTATAATAATTCAAGCTCCATCAGTGAAGATATACATAACTTTTCAAATTCGTAATACCAGAAAGTTATTCAACTGAAAAAAATTCTATACTGTATTATCTCTATTTCATTCTTTAATAGAATGATAGATATATCTTCTGTTTTTACAAGATGTCCTTAATTAGCAATAAAAATTTTCATTATCCCTTGATGAGTAATGCATATAGTAAAGGATGTTGCATAATGTTTTATGAACATGGTTCCAGAAATTTGGGTTGAGTCAAATATACTACACTTGATTTGAAGATCAAGACAATAGATTGTTTGGAGTGCATAACTTGTTTTATGTTAGTGCAAGTGGGAGTTTGTTAGGATTTTATGCCCCAAATAAAACCCATTACAATCTAATCTGATTTGTCAACAATAAAAATGATTTGAAATCATTTATGCTCACATGTTTTATTCATGTTTATGGTTTAATTTGTATATATATATATATACAGAAAATCTGTTAAGTCCAGAACATATAGACATACACAATTACAGTGATGTCAACACAGTGGAATGTGATTGTGATTATATGCTTCGAAAGACAAAGTCTATGTTTCATCAGTGCATTGGATTTACACTGATGTGATAATCAGCAATGAAGTGTACTTACACTTTGTATAAGTATTATGTTCTTTCCAAAACATTGTCATAGTATACTGGTCTCGGATGTATGGAGTATACATTGGACTGGACCGATATTGATCTTAGTAAAGATATTATAATACTTACCGTCATATCTTTCTAAGTCAATATCACTAGTTGACTGAGAGTGCAATTCTAAGTTCCAAGAGTGGATGCAACAAGGAATTAATAAGCTAGTGAATTTACTTGGTAAATTCCTGATCGGCTTATTGGAAGCTCAGAAATATAGGCCCATGGTCCCCATTCTAGTTGAGACCATACTGCTTGTAAGACTAAGTTAATTGATTTTAATTAATCAATTATAATTCTAAGATTAGACTATGTCTAGTTTATGAATTTTCACTAAGCAAGGGCAAACTTGTGAAGAAAAGAGATTCTAGGTTTTGTTTATTAATTAGAAAATTGGCGCTTTCAAAAAAATAAGAATGAAAATTGGTAAAATTGCAAACCAAAGTGGGGCCCACTACACCTTGGCCGGCCATTTAATTGGATTTTTCCAATTAATATTTTCATTATTTTAATGTCCAATAATTCCTAACCTAAACCTATTGGTTACCTATAAATAGATAGTGATGGGTCACACTTGTAGAGTGATTGTAAATCAGAAATTTTGCTTTCAGAAAAATTTGAGCCTTCACTTCCTCTTCTATAGCCGACCTCTCTCTCTCCCTTTCCTTCTTCAAGTTTTTCGAAACCCTTAGTGATAGAGTAGTGCCCACACACATCAAGTGGTATCTCATCATAGTCTGGAAGATTGTGAAGAATCCAAACTGAAGAGAAGGACATTCGGGCTCAGATCTTGGTGATACTCTGCGACAGAAAGGATACAAGGGTTAGAGATCTGAGTGGAAGGAGACATTATATTCCGCTGCAACCACTGTAAGGTTTCTTATACTTTATATGTGTTTATTTCATATCGTTTTAGAAGTACATGTTTAAGGTGTTACAATAACATACTTGTGAGTAGATCTAAGATCCTGGTAAAATAAATTCCAACACACATAACTTATCTGGATACCATAGGCGTCAAACATGCCCCTCTATATTTCTTTTCCCTTGTACTTAGTTCTATCTTGGGTGTACTTCCCCTTAATAAGGTGGAAAACCACCCATGGTGCTGCTTAACGATGGTTTGAATGTCTCGCATTCAAGTTACATAAGTGTTCGTTGTGAAATACAGTAGCCTCAAAGTTATCAAAACACATCTTCTTCCTCTCCCTCAATCTCCATTTACAATCTGGATCCTTGCATGTAACGTACAACACATTTGGGGCTGACTTATTCACCATCCACTCAAAATTATTATTAATTGCAAACCTAGCCACTACTTATCTCATTTCTTTCTAATTTTCATAAAAATTTCCAAGTTGTATCTCCCTTCTATTATGTCTTCCTTTGTCAACATAGGAGCATTGAACTTAGTACAAACTTCAAATGACGAGAACGTTGACAAGTGTGCATGAAGAGGAGGAGCATGTTCTTCAGATCTGCCTTGTCGACTACTCCTAGTTCTAGGTGTATTGTGATTTTCATTATGGGATTTGCCATTCTCGCCATGTACCATGGTTGCTCGGTGCACACTCTAACCTCAAGGGAGTATCAAACTCCTCAAACTAATCAAATCATGTCACTTCTTGCTGCTGATCTACATTGGTAGGAACCTTCTCATTCACACCAATCCTAACACTTGTTTCAAGAACGAAAGACCCTACCACACTTCGAATGAGAGGATTAGTAGGCGGGATAGGCTCCAAATTTCCAACTTTTCTCACCTTAGTCACAAATAATGGCATAAAATCTGTGTTTGACATTATTGCCCTCATCTCTAAGAACGTTCTTAGTTGGCGTTCTTTCTTAATAATATCTGGCGGTACCATTTGTCCCTTCATGTACAAGGAATAAATGTCTAATTTCAAATCATACACCAAATGATCAACTTCCAACTCTTCGTATAAAATATGGTGCAATTGTTGTATGGTTGTGTCAGTTCTAACTGTCAACGTCAAACTGCCTTTGGCTTCATAAACCCAATTAAAACCATCAACATACCAAACACCATTGTACTATACAACAAGAAACACAGTGAATCTTGCAATTTCAAACAAAAAAAGGTTAGTTAGGGAAAAATACTAAAAAACTATTAAAAAAATACTAAAAACGGCAAAAATTTAACATAATCGACAATATATCGACATCCTATATATCGATATTCCATTGATAAAAACTGTCATGATTTCGAGCAGTGGCATCATCGACAGAGTATCGACATATCATTGATATCATATCGATAAAGAGTGACCTCAAATTAAGCTTGTATCATTTTTGGATCCTATCGACAAACAATCGACAATGTGTAGACATAATATCGATAAATACACATTACATGACATACACATGTACAATTAAACATTTAATGCTAATTAATTTTTCCCAACTTCTCAACTTCTACTCTATAAATCTGGCGAGACTGTCGACAAACTGTTGACCTATCATCGATATCACATCGACAAAGGTGTGAATAAAAATTATGACTTTCAACAAACTATCGACAACGTATCGACATAATATCGATAAATGCACATTCCATGACATACACGTGTACTATTGGACATTTAACGCTGATTAATTTTTCTTACCTTCCCAACTTCTACTCTATAAAATTTTTGAGGCAGTCGATAAGCTATCGACTTATCATTGATATCAACTCGATAAAGTGTGACCTCAATTTTTATTATCACAAAACTATCGGTAACATATCGATAACGTATCGACATAATATTGATGAATGCCCATTGCATGCCATACACGTGTACAGTTGAACATTTAATGCTAATTAATTTTTCCTACCTTCCCAATAACTATTCTGCTCTATAAAAGCAAAATTCTACTTCATAAGTTACATATGTTTCTTATTCTTTAACTGTAATATACCAGAAAATAAAATAATGTTTAAATAGACATGTTTTATTAAATATGTAATTATTTTGGTAACGAAGTAAGATTATGATCTTACTTAGGGTAACTACTGAGAATTTATTGAATGATATATAGCGTAATTCATTAATTACAGAGATTATATTGAGATATGTGGGTATCGAGGATGCTATTTTTGAAATAAAAATATTTTATCGAGCCCAGCGACTGTGGAAATTAAGCATTGTGGTTAGAAATGTCACGACATTAATGGATGAATTATTTTGAGAGTATTTCGGACTAGGTTAGAAGTTTTAGAATGTCGGTTTAATGGATTAGTAAAATTACCAAAAATGCCCCTAGGTTATTTTAAAAATTAAGTTTCTTTGGAGGATAATTTTTTCATTCTTTAAGAATAGGTATTTTAAGTTTAATTATTTATGGGCTGATTGAAAAAAAAAAAAAAAAAAAAAACCCTATTTAAGGGAAAAGCTTATGAAACAAGTTAACCATAATCTCTTTTTTTTTTCTTTCCTTCTGCCTAGCCCTAGAAGAAGCTAAAAACCAAGGAAAATTCATCTCACTTCATCAAATTCTTGAGCAAATTTCTAACTCTAGAAGTTAGCCAAGTTGAGGTATGATCTTACTACTTTTTCCTTTGATTTTCTTGAGTTTAGTTTAGGTTTTGGTAAGGGTTTTAAGGATTTCTAGGGTGAGGTATAAACTGAAGTTAGAGTTGGTTCTTGGGGTCAAATTGAAGCTTGTTTAAGTTTAATTTGATTAGAGTTAGGGGCTGTTTGGTCGGATTTGTGTTAAAAGTGATAAATTGAGATTAATTTTCATTAGAGAAAGTGATTTTGAGCTAATTGATTAATTGTGGTTAATTGATGTGTTGGATATGCTGTATTTGGTATGTTATACTGTTCTGGAAATGCTGTTTAGGTCTGTGATGGTTTTTGTTCGAGCTGGGGAAAAAACCCAGAATTGTTCTGGTCTGCCAGAAACCAGTCTACCGATTGTTCTGGTATACTAGAACCGGTCGACCGATTGCCTGCAAGGGAAAAATTCTCAGGTTTTCTCCGAACCCTATTTTGGCTCGGGGTGGAACCTGGTACCTATCTTTGGTTGTTTATGAGTTATTTGATCTATTTTGGAGTTGTTTGGGGGCTAGGTTATATTCGGTTTTGAATTAGGGTTTTAAACTGGAAATTTCTAGTTAAGATATTCATTCAGTTTTCAATTATCGTGACATAGGACTGGGGATCGCTTAGCTTATTTTTCCACTCAGGTTGGCCCGTACGTTTGAGCTCTAAACTAAGGTAAGAAAACTGGTAAGCACCGTATGTGGCTAAATATTAATGGTTGAATGGTTATGGCCTTGATTATTATCAAGACTTTGATTAGATATTTGTTGAGCCTAGGTTATGACCTAGGGTTGGGAACGGTTAATACCGTTACGAGTAATTACTCTTGAAACTACGGATAGGTTTCTTACTTATCGTATCCTTTATCGGGCAACAATAGTAACATATTCAGCTAGTAGTTAACGAGTGGTAAAAAGGGATACTTCATAAAGTACCAGAGTGGTGTTTATATTATTGTGTAAATGTGTATGCAAGTTAATTTGAGATTGAATTGCTAAACATTACTGGTTATAATTTTATTCACTTTTCTTGCTGAGTCTCTGTGAATCACAGGTGCTTTATGGTGCAGGTAAGGGGAAAGCAAAGGTTGAGCAACCATGAGTTCGAGGTCGTAGCAGCAATGTACATATCAGCCGCAGTGACTCGGCCTAGTGAATAGGATACTCCGTTTTGATAGTATTTTGGAGTTGCAAAGTTTATGTTGTAAAAGTACTAATAAACTAGTTTGTAATATTTTGAAAATAGGGGATCCCTGTAGTTCTCATTACTTATCTTTTACTATAAAGGAGTTTTTATATGCTTGATTTTAATTATCAAAAATTTAATTACCCACACTTTTGGTACAATTATATAGTACTTAAATAAGAATTTTATAAAAACACACACATGCGGCGTCCCTATTGGACAGGGCGTTACAACATGGTATCAGAGCGCCAAGGTTTTTAGATCCTGAAGACTGATTTGATATGTACATTGGCTGCGAGGACTCGTTCGACTCATGGTTTAGTAAGCTTTTAGTAAATGGTAATTTGTTAATTATCTGAATGCCTGATTATATGAATTGTGCTAATATTGGTAATGTGTGGGAAGGACTATGATATATGGAAATACTTATCAGTATTGTTATTACCTGGAATGTGACTGCAGGTGTATAGATTATGCACCTGAGGCAGACTGGTAGGGGTAACCGCGAGCTAGCTGGGCTCAGGGTTGCTGGTGAGGGCGAGAACCCTCTAGCACCACCAAACTGGGAAGAATTATATGCCGCTATGTAAGAGACTATCCAGCAACAGGGTGAACAAATTAGAGAATTGAGGGAGCAACGAGCTCAGCTTGCTCTAAACCCTAATCCTGATCCTCCGGCACCTCTGATAGTGCCACCGGATACAAGGAATCATTTGGAACCGTTGTATGAGTGGTTCAGGAAGCAGAACCCGCCGGTGTTTGAGGGTGGTACTGATCCACTCAAGGCAGAGCAATGGATGAGTATGATAACATCTATTTTTGATTTTATGCGGGTCGAGGATAATGATCGGGTCAGGTGTGCTATCTTTATGCTGCGAGATGATGCCCGTATTTGGTGGGAGATTGTGTCTCACGGTCATGACCTGAATAACATGACCTGGGATGCCTTCCGAACCTTGTTTTATGAGAAGTATTATACAATTGACTCAGGGCAACATGACAATGACAGAGTATGCCACTAAGTTTGATCGACTGGGAGAGTTTTCTTCAGATGAGGTGGCTGCTGAAGCTGCTGAAGCTGCTAGAAAAGTAAATTTTATTCGAGGGTTGGATGAACATATCACACAGGATGTGATTGTTGCTTCTAAACAACCTGCGTTTGCTCAGACTTATGGCCAGATAGTTTAACTGGCCCTAGTTTCTTAGGGTGCAGAAGATCAGATACGAAAGAAAAGTATTTCGAGAAGATATTCGTGGAAGAAAATGTCAGGTGTTGGTTCTGGTAGGGGTACTGATCTCGGTGACCGCAAGAAAAGGCCTAGTGAATCATCAGATGCAGGCCCAAACAAAAGGTTCCAGGGTAACCAAGGCTTCCGTCGTGGTGGAAATGAAAACTGGCAGACTTTTCCTGAATGCCTGAGATGTAAAAGGCGCCACCAGGGCGAGTGTCAGGCTAAGGCCTGTTTCCACTATGGGGTAGTGGGTCACATGAAGAGGAATTGCCCACAGCTACTACAACCAGAGCTAAAGAAGGATGATACACCTGCTCCTGCCCAGGTGTTTGCCTTGACTCAGGCTGAGGCTGATGCTGGTCCTTCCACTGTGACAGGTTAGCTTTCTGTTGCTGGTACTTTATTGACTGTTCTGATTGATTCTGGTGCGACACATTCTTATATTTCAAGTAGAATAATTGAGAAGTTGAATAGGCGTAGTGATGTACTTTCTAGAGGTTTTGGAGCTTTGTTGCCTACTGGGGAGTTGGTTATCTCCAGCAGATGGGTTCGATCCCTTCTAGTATTTGTGGAAGGAAGGGAATTATCAGTTGATTTGATAGAATTGAATCTGGAGGATTTTGATGTTATTTTGGGGATGGATTGGCTTGCTAAATACAACGCCACTATTGATTGTAAAAGAAAGATGGTAACTTTTCAGCCTGAGGTCGAGGACCCCTTTCTATTTGTGAGGAAGATGCAGCGATCCCAGATTCCCCTAATTTCAGTGCTTAAGGCAAGAGATTTGTTGTGTGAGGGGTGCATTGGTTTCTTAACAAATGTTGTGGATATTACCAGGGAACCATAAACGGGACTGGAGCATGTCCCAGTGGTTTGAAATTTCTGGATGTGTTTCTAGAGGAGTTACCGGGGTTACCACCACATGAAATTAATTTTGAGATTGATCTAATACCAGGAGCAGAGCCTGTATCAAGAGCTCCTCACAGGATGGCACCTGCAGAGCTGAAAGAGTTAAAAGTCCAATTGCATGGGATGATGGATTTCAAAATTTACAAGACCTAGTACTTCACCTTGGGGTGCACCAGTTTTGTTCGTGAAAAAGAAGGATGGAACTTTGCGAATGTGCATCGATTACCAGGAGTTAAACAAGTTGATAGTGAAGAACAAGTATCCTTTGCCAAGGATAGATGACTTATTTGATCAGCTTTAGGGAAAGACCGTCTTCTCCAAGATTGATCTTCGATCTGGTTATCACCAGTTGAGGATTCGAGAAGAGGATATTCCCAAAACAGCTTTCGGAACTCGGTATGGACACTATGAATTTCTAGTAATGTCCTTCGGATTAACAAATGCCCCGACAGCATTTATGGACTTGATGAACCGAGTGTTCAAAGACTTCCTGGATGATTTTGTTATTGTCTTTATTGATGATATTCTAATCTATTCAGACTCAGAAGAGACTCACGAAAGACATCTTCGGATGGTGTTACAATGTCTCAGGGAGCATAAGTTGTATGCCAAGTTCAAGAAATGTGAATTTTGGTTGCCTCAGGTGAGTTTCTTGGGGCATGTGGTAAGTAAAGATGGTATTCTAGTAGATCCGATAAAGATTGAAACGGTTAGAGACTGGCCTCGACCTAAATCAGCAATTGAAGTTAGAAGTTTCATGGGATTGGCGGGGTATTATAGAAGATTCGTTGAGGGCTTTGTGAAGATTTCTACGCCCTTAACAAAATTGACTCGAAAGAACTGCAAATTTGTTTGGACTGATAAGTGTGAAAGTAGCTTCCAGGAACTAAAATAAAGGTTAATTACCGCTCCTGTACCGGTGAGTGATGAAAAGTTTGTGATTTACTGTGATGCGTCCAAATAGGGGTTAGGCTGTGTTCTTATGCAGTCAGGGAAAGTGATTGCTTATGCATCCAGGCAATTGAAAGAGTATGAACAGTGGTATCCTACCCATGATATTGAATTGGCAGCAGTTGTTTTTGCATTGAAAGTTTGGCGTCACTATTTGTATGGTGAGAAGTGTGAGATTTTGACTAATCGCAAAAGCCTCAAGTGCTTTTTCACTCAAAAGGACTTAAATATGAGGCAACGACGATGGTTAGAACTGGTCAAAGATTATGACTGCGAGTTTCCATAATCGGTAAGAGCATCCTCAACTTTGTTGTCAAAAACATTGTCTGCAGGTTTGGAATTCCAATAAAGATAGTATCCGACAATAGAACTCAGTTCGATGGCGACTTATTCACTGAGTTCTGCGAGAGGAACAATATAATTAAAAGCTTCTCGTCAGTATCCAGGCCTCAGGCGAATGGACAAGTGGAAGCTATTAACAAGACCTTGAAGGATACTATCAATAAGAAATTAGATGCTGCCAAGGGTAGATGGGTCGACGAACTACCTCAAGTACTTTGGGCTCATAGAACGACTGAGAAAATTGCAACGGGACATACTCCATTCGCGCTAGCATTTGGCTCAGAGGCAATGTTGCCTGTAGAAGTAAATATCTCAGCTCACAGAAGAGAGTTTTGTAATCAAGAAGAAAACCAAGAACTTCTAAAATTATCCTTGGTTCTACTTGATGAAAATGTACTGAGTCACAGATTACTAATGCAGCATACCAACACCAAGTAATAAGATACTTCAACAAAAGAGTGAAAAAGAGGCTTTTCAACGTTGGAGACTTGGTGCTAAGGCGAGTGTTTGCAAATATGAGAGACGCATCTGCAGAAGTATTCAACCCAAACTGGGAGGGTCCTTATGTGATCAAAGCAATAGTAGGAATCGGGGTTTACAAATTGGCTCAGCTGAATGGCTCGCTGATAAAGAACTACGAGAACGTGGAACATTTGCGACCCTACTACCAGTAAATTGATGTTGTAACTCATATTTCTGATGTAATATTTTGAACTTCAGATTTTAATAAAGTTAATCATTTTTTCAAGTAATTACAAAGTGTTGTTCTTTAAAATTACTTGAGGGGCATATGTGTATGATTAACCAAAATCTATCTGGAAATACATGATATATTGCAAACCCACCACTTTAAAATTTTTCAAAATTT
This sequence comes from Cannabis sativa, assembly GCF_029168945.1. Taxonomy (NCBI): domain Eukaryota; kingdom Viridiplantae; phylum Streptophyta; class Magnoliopsida; order Rosales; family Cannabaceae; genus Cannabis; species Cannabis sativa. Next base: position 28,988,101 of record NC_083602.1, on the reverse strand, counting down.
TTTAAAGTTTTTTTTTTTCGATTGAACCTTTTTGACGAGAAAGGAAAATCAAAAATTGTGAATGACGTTTGATTAAACCTTTCTGACGAGAAAGGAAAATCAAAATTTGTAAAGGAGATATAACTCATAAGTTACATGAAAAACTGAATACTAACGGCTCGCATTGTATAGGAAAGTATTAAACAAGACACCAAGATGTCTTGGAAAAAAAAATACTTAAACCTAATATATGAATAGACGGCCTAATTATTCATATAAGCAATCAAAAATATACAAAGTGATAATCATTAACAGTGTATTAAAGTTTTCTTAAAAACAGATTATAACTGTTTATGCGAAGCGGAATCGATAACTACTCGTAAATCTAAAGCAGAACATAATATAATTACTCGCACACATAGTAGATTGCTGACTACTTAAATAATACCAAAGGAAATCACGAACAATGGAAAGGCCTTGAGTATTTTAAATTTGATCAAAATATGATTGTTTAAGTTGTGAATGAAAACGCACGCAAACAAATATATATTAAGTTCAAATGTAAAAGTACGAAGCATTCAAGAAAGATAAAATAAAAGCAAAGTTGGCCATCGAACCTTGTAAATATGTCTTTACAAAAGTGCCACAAGAGGCAAACTACTATCTCGGCCTTAGGGCCATTTGCCTAAATAAAATAAAAATAAATAAAAACAAAGCCTACATAGTAGGAGACTTGGACAATTTTTCTTCTGCTGCCACCTCAACATCTTCTTCCTCCTTCCTAGTCTTCTTGTAGAAGGCCAGGATTTCCTCCTCAAATTCTAACAAGAAACTCGTATCCATCTTCGGGTTTTCCATCCAAGCTTGGTAAGTGGTACGGAGGCCAACGGTGTTGCATCGTTCAATGGTTTCAGCCTCTTTCCCATCAACTGTTACCTTAGCTGCATCAAGTTCCCCTTGGAACTTCTCGCATGCATCGGTCTTGTCCTTTGCCTCCTTCTTGGCAGCTTCAAGATTCTTCGACATCCTCTCGGCATCTTTAGTAAGGTGAGTAATTTCCAGTTGGGCATCATTCCATTACTTGGCCATAACCTCGTGCTGGCCTATCAAGTTATGGACCTCACCCTTCAGATACTTGATCTTATCCATGCCTCACCGCTGGGCGGCTAAAGAAATGAAAGATGTCTGGACCAACAAACAAAAATACATAAGTATTTTGAAGGATAGAAGAAAAAATATGTGAGCAAATAAAGGAAAGGAACTTTACTGAGAGACTGTGAGATAAACTCCTTGTGAGCATTTCCCCTAGATCCCCATGATTGATTAAATCCCATTCATGGGGGAGGAAAGACTTGAAGTGACGCTAGCATATTGCGCCAAACTCTGCAGTATACTCTGAGCCAGTTTTTTTAGCCTCGACAGGCAAAGTTTTGAGGGCTTCGCTCGAGGAGGCAGAAGATTAGGTCGCTTTGGGGGTAGGCTCGTTGGTACTTGCGGAGGTCAGAGGAGGGATTGGATCCTAGGTCTCTGTTTCAGGGACCTTGAGATTAGCATTCTGAGAGGCTCGCTTCTTGTTAGCCTTAGTCTTCTTGGGCCTCTTTTGGAGCTCCGCCTTGACGTTCGATGGGGCCTCCGAGATGGTTAGCCTCTTCTTTCCCATCCTGTGGACGAGACCCTCGAAATTCATTTCTTCAAGACAAGATAAAGTGTTAGCATATATTGAAAAACAAGAAAAGGGGAGATTGGGGCATAATTTCCTGCCTAAGGAATTTACCATAATCAGTAGAAGATGACGAAGAAGGACTATAATATCCACTAAAATCCCTACAACCTATGATCCTGAATTTAACATAGGGATTAATTGGTTTTAAATCTCAGCTCATGTCTAAATGACTTGCCCTATCTGTTATGGTTCCGTATAGCTCGGCCATCCCATAATACGAATCAACACAGTTAATTTGGACGTGGAACCTGAGATACCAACTATCAAACTTATGTGTAATATGATCTATAAGGAGGGGATTCCAGGTGCAAAAGTTATAGCGGATATCTTGATATGAAACTAGAGTATTACGCTTGGCCCTAAGAATTATGGGTGACCAACCACATTGATTACCTCGGGATGCTCCTTCTTCGGCTTCTCGAGGGGCGGTATTCTGGAGGTATTGTCCCCGAGCAACACGATCTTGAGCTCTCTCCTCGTCTGGGACAGGGACCTGCTGCCAAGAAATATACTTGGGATATTTATAATCACAAGTAAACTCCTTCTCAGTTAGGAGATCAACAGACCTCAGGTTGACCTCATTCAGAAGAAAGTTGCATGACCTAAGACCGTATGGGAGGGTCAACAAGAGCCTGTGTCGCTCGGCCATCTCAAGAGTAGGGGCAGGTCTTTTTGAGACGGCTGTCAAAAATAAAGCAAAGTTACAATTAGGTAAACCCGAATAAAAGGCATGGATTAATTTAACCAAGTCTTGTGAAAATAATCACTTACGTATAATCTGAAAGTGGTTGTGCCGATGGGGGAGAGACTGGTCGTCCAGAAAAATTCATCCTTGAAGGAAGTTTTATTTGGAAAATCCACAATGATCTTGCGATTGCCTGTGTGAGTCCCAAGATAGTAAAAACTCTTGTTGCATTCTTCCCCCCTGGAACAGCCTTAACAGAGTAGAGATACTCTATTTTCCAAGGGAGTGGGGCACTCCCAATTCAAGATTTTGTATAAAACCCTCAAACTTGTGAGGATTCTATATGTAATGGGATTCAATTGGAATGGGGCAAGCCCGAGGTGGTTTAGAAAGTCCTTGAAGTAGTATCGTAGGGGGATTATTACTCCAGCCCTGATGTGCTCGAGGCTCTAAGCGTCTATTCTAGTCAAGCCACTAGTAATGGTCTCACCACTGGCGCCCTCGGATGTTTCGCTTGTAAGTCGCACTTGAGGATAGCAACTAAACTCACCGACACGTATCGATCTAACCCAACAGTCTCTCCTATATTCGACCCCACAAGTCCTCAAGGTGTTACCTACATAGTCTCTGATGGCTCGCACCTTTGACTCTATTAGCTCAGCCTTGAAGGTGACATTAGGGTCTTAGGAAGTCTTTGATTTACGTGGCTTGGAAGACATAATTTTAAAGTCCAAGTCACCTGGTTCAAAAGCAATTGTGACATTGGGTAAAAACAAATGCTTAGACAAAGGAAATGAAGACACATTGAGAGGTTCAAGCCAAGCAGCATCTCACAAGAAACGGCGTCTGCCTTCTGTAATTTCTTGCAAGAAGCGTCTATGGCAAGTAGCAATGTCATCATGGTGGGTTTTCAGTAAGTGCTCCCTAATTTTTGCATCATTTATCTCCAATTTTTATTTGGCTTCTGAAATTTTGGGTTTGTATGGGATGGCAAGTTCTGTAGGATACTCTATTTCTAAATCTTCTGGACGATAAAATTCTGAACCAGATTGGGACACTGCTGGAAGGAGAAAGCAATCCCAATCCCTGAAAGAAATTTATCAAACTAGAAGTTGGTAAATTGGTGAATCTCAAAAACCTACGTTCTGTCTAAACCCTAACATTTACCCATATACAATTTGGCCCTAAAATTGCTAAAATCTAATGAGGTGTCAAAGGTGCTAACTAAGAAATTAGTAATCAAACCCGGAAATACAACATAAAAAATATGCAAGAAAATAAGGAAAAAAGTCACTTACTGTTTGGAGTTGGTTTCTGGGACGATGAGCGGCTCTGCAATCTACGAAACAATAAACGACATGAAGATCCCTTGAAATGCTTGAAGTTAAAAGTCAAATCAGATGAAACTCGCAGGAAGAATGTTAATGACAAAGATGGCATGCAAGGTTTTGGGAAAATCTGGGAATGGTTTTTTGGCAGAAAAGCTTGAAATTTTTTAGAGTTTCTGAAATGACAAAAGTAATGCAAAGGCGGTTCCTTTTCTCATTTTATACTCTTGGGTTAATCTCTATTAGATCAGGGAAACAATTGATCCAACGGGTAGAATTTGAAAGAGAAGTGGAAAAGATGGTCACTAAATGTTGATGTACCTTGAAACCATAAAACTGCCAAAATTAAAGGACATACATTTTTTCAAAATGGATTATAACAAATATACCCTCTGTAATCATTTAAAAACCACTTTTCATTAAAAAGAACTTTTTAAGGGGCAAATGTTATACCCGAAATTCAGCTGGCACTTCAGAAGGGGACACGTGTCAACCTAAGAGAATGTGAATCAACGAATATAATAATTATTATATTCAAAGATATGAAAATTGAATAACTAATTAAATGAAAAACTAATAGTGTATATCTATAACTCGTTGGTAATAAAGTCTTAAGCGAGACACAGATGTACCATCTATTAATTCACATATTGACGAGAAACCATTTCGTATATGAAGACGCAATCATAAGGATGATGACATCAGTAATACAAAACGAGGCCCCAACCTCGCTACGTATGAAGAGATGTAAACAAGACATGATAACTGTTAAAACACTTAGCTTATAACATACATTATACAAACTAAACATAACAGTTGAATAAACTTGAACAACAAATAGCGAGGCATCCATCTCGCTATAATAAGGCAAACTCACGGTACCTTCACTAATAAGCTTCAGATATCTTTCAATGAGATTCACTGTTCCGTCGAGTCCGCTCTCTAAGATAGAAGCTGACATTCAAATGATGTTTACTGCTAATGTAAAGACCGCTTAACTTAAATTTGGAAAATAGCAGATAAATAGGGTTTAATTATGAAACTTGCACATTAGTATGAATTATCAGTTTACGGAGATTTACTTGAATTCAGAATGCATTTTATATGTCATCTATGGAATTTCATATTTTTGCATGTTTTGTGCCCAGCAACATTAGAACGCGACGTTTGGCTATTAGAATCACATCTTAATATTTTTAGTATAGCGGGGCAACATAGTTAGACATTGGGAATGTTGAGAATAGTCGAGATTTTAGAATTTGACTAATTACCCCTAAGTAATTTTATGACTTTTTTGTGTAGGCAAGGGCATTATGGTCTTTTTGCCTTTTTGGATTTTTGTCCTTTAGTGTGGGATTAAGTGATTAGTTAATCTGATTGTTATGGCTGATATTATTTAATAAAACCTTTTCTTCTATTCATTTATTTTACACAAAAATAATAAATTAAGAAAAAAGACTTTTTCTCTCTCTTTTCAACTCTCTCTCTCTCTCTCTCTCTCTCTCTCTCTCTCTCTCTCTCTCTCTCTCTCTCTCTCTCTCTCTCTCTCTCTCTCTCTCTCTCTCTCTCTCTCTCACTCCCTAGAGCAGCTATGGTTTGATCTTGTTCTTCAAAAACTCAGAGGTCTTTAACAAGTTTCTAGTGATTCAATCCAAGGTATAACTTTCCTTGACCCTCCTTTGTGTTTATTGTATGTTTTTAGTTGAAATCAAGCATGTTTTTCTTAGGATTGGGTACTGTAGTTGCTGTTGATGTTTGTTGTTGTTTTATGGAGTTAAGTTATGGTTAATTATGTTGAATTAAGCTGGTTGTGATGGCTGTGGTAAGGTTTGATCTAGCTTTTGAGTTTAAGAACTCAAGCTTGGCTCTTTAATGGTGACTCTTGATTCTGAGCTTGTTTAGTTATTTTATTTGCTTGGAATATGTTTATTGGGGTATATTAAGCAGGTCTGGAAGGTTTGGTTTGATTTGGGTACGAATTGGTCAAGTTTCAAAATTGTTTGGGTTACCTGGTGTAAAATCGATTAACCGGTTTTACAGGCCCCTGCTAACTAAATTAGAAACTGGTTTCTTGAACTTTTTGTGTTGTCGATTCGGGTTAGTTTCAGAGCTTTGGTTGGTTAATTCCTTGATAGTTTAGGGTATTGCCATTTAACTTTCAGTAGGAAAACTTTTGGTTTAAAACTTAGGTCCCTGGGAAGTGATTTAGCGTGTCACTCACCTGTGTTACGAATAATGTGAATTAGAGGCCTGTAATTCACCGAGTAGCTGTTCCACTCAGGCTGGTCGGCACACCTGAATTTGAAAACAAGGTAAGATTATTGTAATGCCCTAAATAATTAGGCCCGTTTCCCAATAAACTTATGAAACCCTAATCCCCTAATTGGGATTACTAGAAAAAATAAGCGCGGAAATTAAACTTTATTAATAAACGGAATGAAAATAGCTTGTAATAATTTAAACCTTATAATTTAAAAGTTACAAAAGTTGGGATCCCAAAAGTATTTACAAAACACTATTACAAGTTCTTTTCCTTTGGCTGACCTAAGCGACAAAATAGAGTCTCAAAATACATCACTGGTAGACCCCAACCCGCTTGGTCTAGTGTGGCCCGAACATGTACATTCTTCGTCCAGCTCCTACACTCAAGGCTGATCAACGACAGTCTTACCCTTTCCTACACAGTAGAGAACCCGTGAGCCAAGCCCAGCAAGACAGTATAAATCTTAACAAATATAATATGCTCATCATGCTATTTAAATAGTAATGTCATTCATATATGTCTGTGTTGGTATTATATTTATCCAGGATCTTAGATCTACTTACAAGTATGTTGATTTAACAACCTAATATTGAACTTCTAAAACGATGAACTAAACACATAAAAGTTAAGAATAACTTACAGTGATTGCAGCGGAATTAATGTCTCCTTCCACTCAGATCTCTAACCCTTGATTCCTGTCTGTAGCAGAGTATAATCAAGATCTGAGCCCGAAAGTTCTTCAGTTGGATGTGATCCTTCACAGTCTTCCAAACTATAATGAGGTACTGAATGATGTGTGTGGGCACTTCTCTCTCACTAAGAATTTCGAAATTTCTCTCTTAGTTTCTCTCTTGATTTCGTGTGACACACAATGCAAAGCAAAGTTTTCTCATGCACAAGAAGAGTAGAGAGGGGGCGGCTATAAATATGAAAAGGGAAGACCACAACTTTCCAAATAAACAGTTTCCTCTTTTACTGTGTAATTGAATAACTGCCTTATTTAGTGTGATTCACCACTTTCCTATTTAGGCTAGGCTTTGATTAGCAATTATATGGCAAATTAAATTGAAAATAATAATTGGGAAACATGCAATCATGTGGCCGGCCATGGTGTGTATGGGCCTCACATGGATTTTGCAGTTTCCTCAATTTTATTTCTATTTCTCCAAAAATGCCATTTTTCCAATTCTAATCATTTAAATGCCAAAACTAATTATTTAATAACTAAAATAGATTATTAAATAATATTGCCATTTAAAATAATTATTAATTTAGACATGCAAAGTCTCATAATTAATAATTAAACCTAGAAACCCTTTTATTTACAATTTCATCCCTAAACTGTGAGAATTCACAAATTAGACATAGTCTAACTTTTAGAATTATAATTGATTAATCATAAATCAATTATAGAGTCTTACAAACAGTATAGTCTCAACTAGAATGGGGACCATGGATCTATATTCTGAGCTTCCAATAAGTTGAACCGATTTACCAAGTAAATCCCTAACTTATTAATTCCTCGTTGAATCCACTCTTAGAACTCGGAACTGCACTCTCAGACTTATATAGAGCATATCATATGTTTCATGATATCAATATGCTATCTCATTTAACCATTGTTATAATCTTAATGTGATTTAGAGATCCTCTATATAGATGATTTACATCGAGACGGGACCAATTTACCGTTTACACCCCTCAATGTATTTTGCCCATTTGAACACTTAGTTACCTGTAAATGATGTTTTAGTGATCTAATATATAGTCACTGAAACAAGAGCTCATCCATTTACTTCTATTTAACTAAGCTCAAAAGGAATCATCACTTTACTTCTATACACCAGTAGAAGCTATAGATTTCCATATTTATGTTTAGCACTCCCATTCAGTTATGCTATCATGTTCCCAAAATATATGTATTATCCTGACCCAAAGGTAGGCTTTAACTAATAAATCAAAGAACAATAATAGCACTCCTGAGATTGAGCCTAAGCATATCAGAATTTAGATTCTCTTAATCTAAGATCAACTTCTGACATTGACTTGGAAAGATACAACGGTAAGTTTACAATATCTTTAACCAAGTTCAATATCGGTCCAGTCCAATGCATACTCCATGCATTCGAAACCAGTATACTTTCCCAATGTTCTGGAAAGAACATAACACTTACTCCAAGTGTAAGTATACTTCATCGCTGATTATCACATCAGTGTAAATCCAAAACACTGATGAACAGGGACCAAATCTTTTGAATCATATAATCACAATCACATTCCATTGTATTGATGATACTGTAATTGTGAATAACTATATGTTCTGGATTTAACTGATTTTGTGCATATATCAAGTATATGTATTAAACCATAAACATGTAACATACATGTAATCATACTTCACTTCTAAATTGATAACTAATCAGATTGTAATGAGTTTTATTTAGGGCATAAAACCCAACAGTCTGTATGTCACAGACCTGCATGTCACACTCACATGCCTATTTATGTCTACGTGGCGTAGGCCTATGTGTTTCGCTGACACATCTATTTATATCTACGTGGCGTAGACCTACGTGTTGTTCTCACACGTCTAATTACAATTAGGCCTTAGAATAGTTCATCTCGGTTCTGGTTACCGAGTCCAACTTGATTATGCCTTGACGCATAACCCTTAATCTCAATATGTAACACATAATTATTGGTGCCACTGCAATATTTGTCTATTTGCTATAGACCTGCATGTTACGCTCACATGCCTACTTATGTCTACATGGCGTAGACCTACGTGTTGCACTCACACGTCTATATACAATAAGGCCTCAGTAGGGTTTACCTCGGTTCTGGCTACCGAGCCTAACCTGGTTATGCCTTGCTCGCATAACCCTATTCATGAATATACGTAATCCATGTATTACGTTCTTTCGGTGGTTTATCCTGGTGATATATACCAGGTCTAACCCAGTTATGTCTTATACACATAATTCTTAATATACATGCATGTATTCAATATTTACTACAACATATATAATCTTAGGGTAATAACCCTAACTTGCATACTATGTAATCACTCATATGATACATTTGAATATAGTCAGATAACATTTACTAAGAGTGTCAACCCTAACTCATGCTTTCACTGGATTCATAATATTCTAGGGTAATAACCCTAGACCGCATTAAAATTAAACTCAAGGTACTAGCTTACCGAGTCTAGTTTAATTATGCCTTAAGTGCATAATTCATAATCTCAATATATACATATATCCGATATGGCATAGTATTTACACAACATATGTCACTAGAGTAATAACCCTAGGCTATTAAACCGCTCATATTAGGGTAATAACCCTAATCTCGGTTACAATTACTCACATATATCATATTCAACATAAGTGCCACTGCGCATACTCTACGTGCAAACTACTGTCTTACATGTTGTCCCGCAATAACAGAGATTTCAAACCCCTGGGTGGTCCTGATCAGGTGCCGATAATCCTACTCAAACAATCTGGGATTTCACAAACAGGGTTAATCCCCAATTTCACTTTCACAAAATATAAACATGGCATTCAAAACACAGATAATCAAATAGAGCTCATAACAAGCTTTCCAACGATATAAAGAACGTCCCAAACAGAGTCCCGAGTCAAAAGTTATGGCTAAAACAAAATCGGGAAAAATAGACTTTCTCACTGCCAAATCCAGTCGCGACGGCCAAAAATCCCTTCGCGACGACTGGGTTTAGAACACCCAAAAACTCTATTTTTAAGGTCTAAACATGCCAACTTTACCATATATTCGAACCTCAACCAAATCAGAGAGTAAAAACACAAATTTCATGCTTAAATTCACCATAGAATATATATCCAAAAATTAGATTAACAACACTCAAGTCAAGCTCAACACTTGAGCAACATTCAACCTAGAAATCAAGTCCATAACCATGAACATGAAAACCCCAAATACCTCATGCTTGAACACAACATTTTACAGAATTTAAAATCACATTTCAACACAAATCCAACCTCAAAAATTACCCCCAAGTCATACCAAGAGAAAACCACACCAATTTCTACTCAAACAAGCATGAGTTAACAAAATCACACCCATATCCAATTCATGCATATCAAGAACATCTAAAGCTTAAAAACTCACAATTCCATTTCAATTTCAGCAAGAATTCAAAGCATAAAACAGTAGGAATACTACCTCAATTCCAAGCTTAAAGATTCCACAACTTCAAAGCTCCAAACAATAACCAAATTCCAAGCAATTTCCACCAAGTCAAATTTGGAAAATCAAAGAGGGTTTGAGAGAGAGAGGGTTCGGGCAAGGAGGAAACAAAGGCCAAAAAATTCATTTGTTTTTCCTCAAAATTAATCTTTTATTAAAGTAAATCAATAAAGGTCAAAAGACCATTTTGCCCCTAGGGCTATAAAACATGCATATACACTAACATGGGCACTTTAGCCATTTCATTCACATATAAATCCAATATAATTTCAGATTATTCATCAATAATAAGAATGCCAATTATTTCAATCCCAAATGCCCGACACACGGTTGTGACTATACCGCGCCAACCTGTCAGAACACAACTGAAAAGACAACACAGTCATACTATATAATAATATAGTTCCATTAAGCACGTAATTAAATTAATTCCATAATTTTACCCTTCTCGGGTCATAATTACTAAAATGCCCCTGGATCACCAACAGGGTCTTAACATATAATTAATCAAATTAATTCACATATATTGAATTATATAATAATATAATTCCTCAATTATTCATAATTATCTAATTAGGGTTTTGCTAATCTATTTCTTAATTATAGGGTATTACAATTAGTAAAATAATATGCATATGTGGTTACATGTTTAGCGTACATGTTAGTTGCCATCAGAATAACATATCAGGGTATCAGTGAGGTTTACATAGAGTTACACCGAGATACCAACAGATTTATGTTAGGGAAATCTATAGCCATCAGATTAGCATATCAGGGCATCAATGAGGTGTACATAGAGTTGCACCGAGATGCCAATAGATATATGCTAGGCTATCAGATAGTATGAGTTATCTACTACCACATCAGTATGACTAGAGAACTGAGTATCGGCTAGATTCGCAGTTAATCATACTTTGTCGAGAACGTTCCTGACACAGTTAGGGCTATGGTTGGGTGCATGGGCGCTTGATTATAATCCAGGTTATTGCTATGTTGTTGTTTATGCTTTTTTTATTGAGTGTTGTTGACTCACAGTTGCTATTTCCATGTTTAGGTAAGGGCAAGGCTATGGCTGAGCAGCCGTGAGAGCGAGCAAATGGAGATTGTACATGTCGGGGCGGTTAGGCCTAGAGCGTACGGTCTTTGGGACATCAGGGCATATTTTGTATAGTCACTAGCCGATAAACTTTTGTATATATACAGTAAAACTTTTGTAAATGGGATCCCGATTTATTATAAGTATATTATTTTAGTGTTTATAATTAATTAAGTTTTAATTAATCACGATTTTCAATAAACTCGTTTAGTAGCAACGAGTTGCATAGTCAGTTAAAAATCACGTTAACATGCCTAAAATAGTTAGGGTGTTACAATTCTGTATCAGAGCTGCCAGGTTGTCTTGCGAAGATCGTCATGACATGTACAATCATCATTAGTGATCAGCTCGTCTCACAGTTCTTTAAGCTTTTATTGCTTTAGTAGTTTATCTAAATAGTATGATTTAAGAAAAGCCTAATATGAAGCCTGTTAGTAGCCTGATAACTGAATAGGCGCATGTTTTAAATTTCCAAATAAGCAGTAATTAGTAAGTTATTCTTGATTGTGATCTGACCTGACTAGCTCTTGGTTACGGGGGTTGTTCTAGTAGTGTGGACGCTAGGCGAAACACCAGGAGTTAAGGTAACTCGATCAAATCTAGTAGCGGTCAAGGAGTTCAGATTCCCCCCAAATGTTCGTGGTCGAGGTAGAGGCCCTAGAGGCAGGGCACATGGTCGGGGTTGTTGGGTTTTATGCCCTAAATAAAACTCATTTCAATATAATTAGGTTTACTTATTAATAAAGATCAGAAATAACATTTAATGTTGCATGGTTCACATGATTTATTTCATGATTATTTACATGATGTATGAATTCTATTTAAGTCCAGAACATATCAATTTGTTAATGATTATAGTGTTGTCAGCATAGTGGAATATAATTTTGATTATATGTTCGAAAGTTTATTCCCTGATTTGTCAGTTCACTGGATTTAGACTGACATGATAATTAGCGATGGGTATTCTTACACCTTGGATAAGTGTTATGTCCTTTCCAGGGCATTGGCAAAGTTTACCAGTATCGGATGTATGGAGTATACATCGGAAGGGACCGATATTGAACTTTGATTAGATATATTAAAATTTACCGTAATATCTATTCAATTCAATATCACTTGTTGATCCTAGATCAAATGATCTTAATCCTGATATGTTTAGGTTCGATCTCAAGAGTATTATACATGTTCTTTAGTTTGTTAGTTAAGCCTACTTTTGGGTCAGGGTGATACGTACATTTTGGGAACATGATAGTATAATTGAGTGCGAGCACTAACATAAATATGGAATCTATAACTTCTATAGGAATTTAAAAGTGAAACGATGATATCCTTCGAGCTTGGCTAAACAGAGATAAATGGTGGAGATCTCATTTCACTTCGCTGAAATATCATTTATACGAAGCTAAGTGTTTTAAGGATAAAATACATTGAAGGTGTAACGGTAACTTAGTTCCTATTCAATGTAGATCATCTATTAGAGGATCATTGATCAAATTAGGATTATAACAATGGATAACTAATGACGTATCTATATCGTGGAACATATGGAGCGTTCTATATACTGAGAGTGCAATTCTAAGTTCTATGCATGGATTCAACGAAGAATTAATAAGTCAGTGAATTTAAGATATAAATTCTTGATATGCTTATTGGAAGCTCGGATATATAGACCCATGGTCCCCATACTAGTTGAGACCATACTTCTTGTAAGACTCAGTTCATTGATTTTGATTAATCAATTATAATTCTAAAGTTAGACTATGTCTAGTTTATGAATTTTCACTAAGCAAGGGCGAAATTGTAAATAAAAGAGATTCTAGATTTATTAATTAAGAGACTTTATATGTCTAATTAATAAATATATTAAATGACAATATTATTTAATAATTAATTTTTAGTTATTAAATAATTAGAATTGGCATTTAAATGGTTGAATTTGAAAATTGGCATTTTTGAGAAATGAGATGCAGAAATGATAAGACAGCAAAATTGCATAAGTGAGGCCCATTATCCAAAGCCCATGGCCGGCCACTCTTATAGGCTTTTATCATTTATTTTTTCATTATTTTATGCCAAATAATTCTAACTTAAACCTACGTGGTTACCTATAAATAGGTAGTGATGGCTTCAAGAAAAAGAAGATACATCTCATTCCTTCACAGAAAATCTTCTAGCCGCCACCTTCTCTCTTATTTTCTTCTTCTATTTCGAACCTTGAGTGAATGAGTGAGTGCCCACACACATCAAGCGGTATCTCAATCATAGTGTGTAAGACTGTGGAAAATCAACCAACAAGAAGGAGAATCAGCATCAGAGGAAGGAGAGAAAGAGATCCAGGTTTAGATCTTGGTGATGCGCTGCTACAGAAAGGAATCAAGGGCTAGAGATCTGAACGAAAGGAGTCATTATATTCCGCTGCACCCAATGTAAAGTTTACTAAACTTCATATGTGTTTATTTCATTGTTTTAGAATTCATATTATGATGTTAATGAAACATACTTGTTAGTAAATCTAGATCCTGGTAAAATAATTCCAACAACTGGCCTCAGAGCCATGGTAATGATTTAATTTCATGAAATATGAATTAAAACGATGTCATATGTTGATTTGGATGGTTTCATGTGGTTTATGTGCCTATTTGATGATAATTTAGAAATCGCAATATATGTCACTGAAATTATTTTTTATTTCGATCTGGAATTATTTTTTCTGGAAATTAGACGAAAAATTAATAAATTTAGGCTTTTACAGAACCTAATTTGGATTTTTTATGAATTTTTTATGATTTTTTGAATTTGAACGAAAATATCGGGTTTTGAGTGTCACACGCGCGCGCACGTACTTGGGCTCGCTCGGACAAACACGCTTCAGACAACATGCGTGTCCGAGCATGCTCGGTCAAATGAGGCTGCTTGCAGCCTCTGTCCTCGCCCACATCTTGCTTTCCGCGCGCGCAGGGGTATGCAATGCATACCCCTGTGCCTCAAACTTGTTTTCTTCATAACTTTTGATTCAAAAAATCGTTTTTCATTGAAACAAAAGCCAATTTTTGGTAGAATTTTGTGTAGAATCTAAATTTTCAATTAAAAATCTAATTGTCAGAATAAAATTAATTTTTATTAATTTTTTAATTAATTAAAATTAGTTTCTGATATTAGTAGGCTTTGAATTTTGAAAATTTGATTTCTCACAAAGAAGCGTTATGGTTATTTTTGAAATTTTAGATTATTTTATTTATTTTAATTATAAGATCAGATATTATTTTTTTATTAAATTTTAAATGATCTTACTTTGATGTTAAAATATTATCTTTTAAAAATAATCTTGTACTAATTTCAAAATTTGCTAACCATATCATATCTTTTTCAAATTTGTTATTTTCAAAATATATTTTATTAATTAAAATTATAAGATTAGGAATATGTTAGGTTTAACATTTATCTTATTAGACATTTTTTTTATTAAAATTATATTTTGGTAAAAATAACATGAAGATTTGAAAAATTAGTTAGTTTAGTTTGAATAGATATTTTAGCGTTTCAAACCATAATTTTTTCAAACTTATTATTTTTTTTTTAATATTCTAACCATATAAAATATCTTATTTTTCAATTAGTTTATTTATGTAATATTTAAATTTATTAAATTATAAGACTTAGAATATAATAATGAAATATCTAAATTTTAAAATTTAAGATATTTTATTATATTATCTTATTAGAAATTTCAAATAAATTTAAATTTTGAATAAACTTGATATTTGAAAAATTGGTAAGATATTTTTGATTTTTTGTTAGAATTTAAGAAATTTAGGAGTTTGTTGAATTTTGAATTTTTTCAAATATTCTCTAACAACCTAAATTTGAATTCTAGTTAAGATATTTATTTTAAAATTTTATTTTATTTTAAATTTTAAAATTGAGATATTTTAGCTTACTTTCCAGATATTCCAGATCAGTTATTTGTTTGTATTGTTTGATTATATTATTATGTATTCAATTTTTTTTTTACAAACCTATTATTTATTTGATCTAAATTTCTATGATTAACTTGTTGACAGATCCAATGATCTGATTTTAATCATAGTCCAATTGTCAATAGATCTATAAATAATTTGTAGTAGGTAATTTTGCTATTTCTTTTATCTGTGTAAACCTAGTAACATGATAGGGCCCATCCAAATCATTTGACCTGTGTGAGCCTATATGTTTGCTTTTGGGCTTAGATGCATATAGGAAGCCCATTTAAGTTTTACTAAGTAAATGGACTAGGTTGCTAAAATAAATTTTGACATAAGTAAATTTATTTAGGCCCAATTAGATTTGGGCTTATTCAATGAATAACAATTGTTTATTTAAAGGTTAAATTCCTCTCTTTTGGGCTTTGTGTGAGAGTTGGGGGCCAATAGAAGTGGGTACGACATACTGAACCCAACTCCACCTCACATGAACTACCCCAATTGTGAAGGCCCATTTGCCTTATTTAAATAATTGTATTAGGTTAATTATATTAGTCTAACCTAATTAAAATTGAATTAGCAACATAATTAACTTTTAAAATATATGAAATTTAATTTTTCATTTAATATTTAAAGTTAATTTTAGAAAAATACTTAGTTAATGATATATATTCTAGATATTTATTTCTAGTACTAATTATATTTCTAATATTTTATTATGAAAATATCATAGATTGTGAAATTAATTGTTTAATCATTAATTTTGGTACAATCTAAGTTAAGTATATTTTTCCTAGTATTAAATTAGAATTAATAATTAAGTCTTCTCTATACTTAATAATTTATTTCTTGAATTTAATACATTTAATTAAATTGAAAATTTAAATATTTAAGTTGATTTTCATCATGATACTTAAGTATTATTATTTTCATGTTATTTAATTAAAATTGAAAATTATTTTAAGATTGAAATCTTATTTCAAAATAACTTAAATTTGAATAATTTTCAAAAAAATATTTTATTTTATTTTATAAATCTTTATCCCACAAATTTCGAAATTGCATTTATTTAATGCAAAAATTTCAAATTTTATTTGAAAGATAGATTAAAGTTCATTTTTTTTTTAATTTTGGACCAACTTAAATCAATGATTTTTTCATTTAATGATTAATTAAAATAAATGAATTAAAATATATTATAATTAGAAAATGAATTAATTAGTCAATGAAATCTAGATAGATATTATCTGTTTTGCTTGAACTATTTTTCCAGTGATATTTAATTAAATAGAAAATTAATATTTAAGTTGATTTTAATAATGATACTTAAATATTTGAAATTTTTCTTTAATATTTAATTAAATAGAAAAAAAATATATTTTTGTTGTAAATTAATTTTATTAATTAATTTTGGACCAACATAAAATTAAGATAATTTTTCGAAGATTTATTTTTATTTTATTTTAAATCAATTTCAAAAATTGTATTCTTAAATACTTCAAATTTTCGAAATGCAATATATATTTATAGAAAATTAAATTTGAGTTGTAAATTAATTTAAATTAATTTTGAAACAACTTAAATTGAATATTTTTCTAAATATTTATTGGAAATTATTACTAAAATGGAAATAATTCATGTTATTTTCATATCCATCTAAGTAAAATTTATAAATATTAAATTAAAATTTATATTTAGAATTTTTCATTCTAAATTGGTAATTTTAATTAAATAAATATATATTTAAAATAAATTGATTAAAATAAATATTAAAAGAGAATAAACTTTAAATAATGAGATTTATTATTAGGACATTCGATCTCCATTGTTGGTTTTACATAGCTTTTGTTTTAGTGAGTAATCCTCCCTAATAAAGGAACGTTCATTAGCAAGTTAGTACCGTTTAATCTCGAAAGATAAGTATATTTGTAAGTGTTTTATATGGTATTGATCACCCTAATGGTGGCGACTGTATTTGATTTACAAAATATGAAACAATGGTGGAAGCTCATAAGATAGAATAGCCTTGACTCTCGCCTAAACGGGACAACGCTGGATTCCAATCTTGATCGAATAAATGGTTGCTAGAATGTTTAACATTTTAGATGAGCTGACAACTCTATTCAATGGATGGTAGCTTTGACTCTCGCGTAAACGGGACACTGATATCAGTTTGTTGAAGACCTTGGAAATAATTTAGGATTGTATGTTTTAGTATTTTCACTTGTCATTCCTACTTGCTATGTGTTTAATAATTTCTGAATTGTGTATGAATTTATATTGAACCATGTTATTTTCTGCTATTAAATTGTAGTTTAATTTCGAATCTTCATTGTTGGTCTAACTTGGTTTGTTTTTCTAATGAGATAAATCCCTAATGGATTTTCACCATTAGACAAACATAATAGTGTTAGATCTCGAAAGATAAATATTGTATATGCAACATCTAGCTGTTCATCAATTGATGACACCTTAGACTAGTATTTTACAATATGAAACAAGAAGATTGTATAAATAAGATTACTTTGACTCTCGTTAATCGAATCATCGTTGGATTCTTATTTAAAACAACAAAATTATCCTAATTCCTCTTAGCTTATTCATTTCGAATTAGCTCAATAACATATCATTAGATGAATGGTCTATAAATCATTTTATGTCATTCTATTTTTACTTAAGAAATTAAATGACAAATATGATTATAATCCCGAAATTCTATCCCAAAATGATATAAATCCTAAATCTTAGAAATCTCCTACTTGTATGGGAAAATCAAACTTCGAGTTAGATTAGCAGTGGTGGTCCAAGAAAGAATTACTCATGTATATTTGGTATAAATTTAAGTCTTTGACTTTAATTTTAGATTCCAAACAGAAATTTCTTATATTTCTATTTCCAGAATACAATACAGTTTCACTTTCACAAGTGTTTAATAACCATTTTCTATCAATAGTTTCAAACTGTATGGAATATGAGTTTAGTATTCTGTGACCAGGATCCACTTGCACTGTTCTAAGAACTCTTTGATGTAACTATACCTAAGTCATCAAAAAAAAAAAGACAAAACCACATTTTTTTAAATCTATGGCATTTGTATCTTGTTCATAGTGGATTTGACAAGATCAATCTCTGCAAAGAGTTAATATGCCTATATCCACTGAAAGTAATTCATCTCATTCGCGGATGGATGTACATTCAGGGGTGGATATGAGTTTTCGTTGTATTCTTAAAACGATCACTCTAGATTTTACCTTAAACAGTGGAAAACCATTAAGGTAAATGGTTAAAGATCTTGCGAACTGATAGGGGTGGAGAAACAGTTAGTAGATATGCAGTTCAAAGATCATTAATTTGATTTTTGAATTATATCCAAACTTACCTCCCCAGAAATTTCGATTTGCATATTGATGATTAGTTACTAGTTGTTGCCTAAATCCTTCTATGGTAATACAATTTCAGAATGATGCAATGGTTTGGTACTTAATGTAAATCATTACTAGATTCATGGATGACCTAATCAAAATCTTAAGAAAAGCTAGAACTGTTAACCATGGTTTGTTAGCTATTCTAAGTGATTAGGGGTGGACCATCCCATAGTCAATAGATAAGAAAGTGTTTGTTCAAACAAATACTACTTTTCTAAGATAATGACTAAGTCTGAAAATAAAGTAGCAAATAAAGGAGATATTTATTTCTTGATTCCAAAAGTGTTCTATCATCTTATTCTTTACATGATGATTCAACTGCCTCTATTGTCTTAACACAACCGAAGAGGTTAGTACCATTTAGTTTTCTTAGACATAATTCACAGTACCTTGTCGTAGTGGGAGAGTTTCAAGGAACTTCACTTCTTATGACTTGGAAGACACTTGTGATTAAAATCCATTGTAAGTTTAAACAAGTAATGGATTGTCAAGATAAGAAACTAAGAAGAAAAGCCAATAGAACTATGGTTTGATCCATTCACATGGAGTAACCTAAAGTTTTCTATTACAAGGACATAAAAAGAAAATTTTCGTTTATAAGTCTATTCAATGGACTTAACAAAACTTCATGTTCCTAGTATTATAGGTTTGAGTTTATCTAAACCTATGGCTTATGGTATACCTGGTAATTACTTACTCTAATGCAAGCAACTTACTTTAGTAAGATGCTGAAGCATTTTCTTTCTAATGGCAATCTATAGAAGCTTCTCGACTTCTAGGCATAGATTTTATTTATCTAAGGAAAAGTATCAACTATTCCAGAAAAGATAAAGCCATGAAAGAAGTTCTTATATCAACAGTGAGAGGTCTCAGATAAGCTTTAGTATGCCTTAGACCAGACACCTGCTGTGAGTGGGAGTAATGAGTAGGTATCAGATTAATCCAGGAGAGGAACATTGGAAGAAAATCAAGTAAATCTTAAGATTAAGAAGAGGAACTATATGTTAGTCAATAATGCTGTGTTTAAAACTCTTAGACTACACCACATCAGATTTCGAGACTTACCTTTGTGCTAGAAAGTCTATTAATAAGATGGTGATTACTCTGGGGGTGGAGTAGTGATTTTGGAGAAGTGTAAAAGCCTATCTGAAGTCTCTAGGTATACCAGAGAGAGACTGAATGTTAAAGTTGCAGGAAAGGTACTTATTCAGTCTAAGGAAAGTTCTATACATTTGTGGCACCGTTCCAACTTGTCTTAACTACTAGTGTTATTTCCTGATTAACCAAAAGTAGTTGCCAAAAGTATAGAATCCAATATCCCAAGAGAGTAAACATATAGAGAGGAATTTCACAATATCAAGGATTTTGTGATTAAGGAAGAGTAATGGTGGAGAAGAGGTTGTGGTTAATTCAACCTGTCAGGTCCTATTACGAGGAGTTCACTACAACTACACTTGATTTGTATATCAAGGTGTTGAGATTATTTGAAATGCACATTTTGTTTTATATTAGTGCAAGTGGGAGTTTGTTGGGTTTTATGCCCTAAATAAAACTCATTTCAATATAATTAGGTTTACTTATTAATAAAGATCAGAAATAACATTTAATGTTGCATGGTTCACATGATTTATTTCATGATTATTTACATAATGTATGAATTCTATTTAAGTCCAGAACATATCAATTTGTTAATGATTATAGTGTTGTCAGCACAGTGGAATATAATCTTGATTATATGTTCGAAAGTTTATTCCCTGATTTGTTAGTTCACTGGATTTAGACTGACATGATAATCAGTGATAGGTATTCTTACACCTTGGATAAGTGTTATGTCCTTTCCAGGGCATTGGCAAAGTTTACCAGTATCGGATGTATGGAGTATACATCGGAAGGGACCGATATTGAACTTTGATTAAATATATTAAAATTTACCGTAATATCTATTCATTTCAATATCACTTGTTGATCCTAGATCAAAATGATCTTAATCTTGATATGTTTAGGTTCGATCTCAAGAGTATTATACATGTTCTTTGATTTGTTAGTTAAGCCTACTTTTGGGTCAGGGTGATACGTACATTTTGGGAACATGATAGTATAATTGAGTGGGAGCGCTAACATAAATATGGAATCTATAACTTCTATAGGAATTTGGAAGTGAAACGATGATATCCTTCGAGCTTGGCTAAACAGAGATAAATGGTGGAGATCTCATTTCAC
This sequence comes from Cannabis sativa, assembly GCF_029168945.1. Taxonomy (NCBI): domain Eukaryota; kingdom Viridiplantae; phylum Streptophyta; class Magnoliopsida; order Rosales; family Cannabaceae; genus Cannabis; species Cannabis sativa. The sequence continues at coordinate 28,967,190 of NC_083602.1, read as the reverse complement.
TTCACTGAAATATCATTTATACAGAGCTAAGTGTTTTAAGGATAAAATACATTGAAGGTGTAACGGTAACTTAATGCCTATTCAATGTAGATCATCTATTAGAGGATCATTGATCAAATTAGGATTATAACAATGGATAACTAATGACGTATCTATATCGTGGAACATATAGAGCGTTCTATATACTGAGAGTGCAATTCTAAGTTCTATGCGTGGATTCAACGAAGAATTAATAAGTCAGTGAATTTAAGATATAAATTCTTGATCTGCTTATTGGAAGCTCGGATATATAGACCCATGGTCCCCATGCTAGTTGAGACCATACTCCTTGTAAGACTCAGTTAATTGATTTTGATTAATCAATTATAATTCTAAAGTTAGACTATGTCTAGTTTATGAATTTTCACTAAGCAATGGCGAAATTGTAAAGAAAAGAGATTCTAGGTTTATTTATTAATTAAGAGACTTTATATGTCTAATTAATAAATATATTAAATGACAATATTTTTTAATAATTAATTTTTAGTTATTAAATAATTAAAATTGGCATTTAAATGGTTGAATTTGAAAATTGGCGTTTTTGAGAAAATGAGATGTAGAAATGATAAAATAGCAAAATTGCATAAGTGAGGCCCATTATCCAAAGCCCATGGCCGGCCACTCTTATAGGATTTTATCATTTATTTTTTCATTATTTTATGCCAAATAATTCTAACTTAAACCTACGTGGTTACCTATAAATAGGTAGTGATGGCTTCAGGAAAAAGAAGATACATCTCATTCCTTCACAGAAAATCTTCTAGCCGCCACCTTCTCTCTTCTTTTCTTCTTTTATTTCGAACCTTGAGTGAATGAGTGAGTGCCCACACACATCAAGTGGTATCTCAATCATTGTGTGTAAGACTGTGGAAAATCAACCAACAAGAAGGAGAATCAGCATCAGAGGAAGGAGAGAAAGAGATCCAGGTTTAGATCTTGGTGATGCTCTGCTACAGAAAGGAATCAAGGGCTAAAGCTCTGAACGGAAGGAGTCATTATATTTCGCTGCACCCAATGTAAGGTTTACTAAACTTCATATGTGTTTATTTCATTGTTTTAGAATTCATATTAGGATGTTAATGAAACATACTTGTTAGTAAATCTAGATCCTGGTAAAATAATTCCAACAGGGGTGATATTAACCCGCCACAGGCTGCCCAGGCTACCCAAGATTGGGAAAATAAGCTTGCAAAAATGCAAGCCAAAATTAATGAGCAAGAATAAGAAATTAGATGTTTTAGACAACAGGGCGCTCTTGCAATCCCTACTCTAGAAATGCAGGTAGCTTCTGCTCCTGCCCCTGCTGTGCAGGTAGGACCAGTCGTTGCAGTGAATCGGATGGAACCACTGTATGAAAGGTTCCCTAAATAGGCACCTCTAGTCTTTTTGGGAGGTCCCGATGTTATGAAAGCCGAGCAATGGCTAATAGTTATTACCAGAATTCTGAATTTCATGGGCGTCACCGGTAATGAAAAAGTGGCCTGTGCCACGTTCCAATTTCAAGAAGACGCTCTAGTATAGTGGGACATGGTGTCCTTGACTTGTGATGTTACTACGATGACCTGAGAAAAGTTCTAGGAATTATTCAATGCAAAGTACTATAATGAAGCAACTAGAAGTGCAAAAAGAAAAGAATTTACTCAGCTGACCTAGAAAGAAAAATACCTGGAAGGGTTTAATTCGAAGATTAGACATGACCTAATGATCACTACTGATGATAACACCACCTATGGTGATATGGTGGGAAAGGCACTACGAGCTGAGGGCGTAGTGGAGTGCACCCAAGAGTCTCGAGGGACTCTGGTCGTTGGTAGGGCTTCTACTCCTCCTACCTAAGGCTTTAGTAAGGGAGGTAGTGGCTCGGCCACTGACCAGAAAAGAAAGGCACCTACTGCATCTGGTGGCTGAAGTCAGAACAAGAGGTTCCAAGGAAACCAGGGACGAGGCAATCATCAGGGTAGCTCCAAAACCCGATACACTTACCCAGAATGCTCCAGTTGTAAAAAGCATCATCTGGGAGAGTGTAGAGGACTAGGGTGCTTCCAATGTTGGCTGCTAGGGCACTACAAAAGAGAATGGCCATAGCTTAAGAAAGAAGAACAGAAGATTGCTGCGAAACCTCCTTCAGCAAGGGTGTTTGCGTTAACTTAGGCAAATGCTAAAGCTAGCCCGTCAGTTGTAACAGGTCACCTCTCGATCAACATCTTTTACTTCTCTGTGTTATTTGACTCTGGGGCCACTCATTCTTATGTGGCAGCCAGAATTTTTAGTAAATTGGATAGACCTCATGATAGTTATGATAAAGGGTTTGGAACCTTACTGCCTGGTAGATAATTAGTCATCTCCAAAAGGTGGATTAAGTCAATGCCGATTAGAATTGAGGATAGGGAGTTGAGTGCTGACTTAATAGAAATGGGTTTAGCGAATTTTGATATTAGACTTGGAATGGATTTCTTATCTAAGTACTCAGCTAGTATTGATTGTAAACGAAAGATGGTAATCTTCCAACCAGAGGGTGAGGAACCGTTTGGTTTTGTCGAATCAGTTTAGGGATCTTGGATCCCAGTGATTTTAGTATTAACAGCTAGAGAATTGTTACGAGATGGATGTCTAGGGTTTCTGGCCGTGGTATTAGATACCACACAGCCTGAGACAGTTCGGCCAAACAACATCAAGGTGGTTCAGGAATTTTTAGATGTTTTTCCTGATGAAATTTTGAGTTTACCACCACAAAGAGAAATTGATTTTATTATTGATTTGGCACCTGGAGTAGAACTAGTTTCTAAGGCCCCTTATAGAATGGCTCCACTAGAACTTAAAGAATTAAAAATTCAGCTTCAAGGATTGCTTGACCAAGGGTTTTCACGGCTTAGTGTGTCACCCTGGGGAGCTCCCGTATTATTTGTCAAGAAGAAAGATGGATCTTTGCGTATGTGTATTGACTACCGGAAATTGAATAAACTAACAGTCAAGAACAAGTGTCCTTTACTTAGGATCAATGATCTTTTCGATCAGCTTCAGGGGAAGACGATCTTTTCAAAGATTGATCTCTGATCAGACTATCATAAGTTGAGAATCCGAGAGGAGGATATTCCAAAGACGGCTTTCTGCACTAGGTATGGGCATTATGAATTTCTAGTTATGTCCTTTGGACTAACCAATGCTCCCGCAGCTTTTATGGACCTAATGAATAGGGTATTCAAGGATTTCCTTGATATTTATGTTATTGTATTTGTCGACAACATCCTTGTGTACTCTCAATCAAAAGAGGAGCATGAGCAAAATCTCCGGATGGTTCTACAGCGGCTTTGAGAACATAAATCGTATGCCAAATTCAAGAAGTGGGAGTTTTGGCTATCTCAAGTGTCTTTTCTGGGACACATTATCAGTAAAGATGGGATCAAGGTGGATTCAGGGAAGATTGAATCCGTCAGGGATTGGCCGAGACCGAAAATAGTTATAGAGGTTAGAAGTTTCTTAGACCTGGCTGGTCATTACCGTTGGTTTGTAGAGGGGTTCTCTAAGATTTCAACACCCATAACTGAGCTTACCAAAAAGAATCAGTGGTTTGTGTAGGCAGACAAGTGCAAAGCAAGCTTTCGGGAGCTGAAACAGAAATTAATCACAGCTCCAGTGTTAGCCTTAAATATGAATAAAGTTCAAGAAACCTTACATTGATTGCAGCGGAATTAAATGACTCCTTCCACTCAGATCTTCAACCCTTGTCTGTAGCAGAGTATCACCAAGATCTGAGCCTGATTCTCCTTCAATTTATTGGATTCTTCACAGTCTTACACACTATGATTGAGTACCAACTTGCTATGTGTGGGCATGTACTCTATCACTATAAGGGTTCAAAATATTGAAGAGAAAGAGAGAGAAGGATTCGAAATAGAGAGAAAAGAGAAGGCTCAAAATTTAACTGAAAGGCTTAAGTGCATCAACTGTCAGTTTTGAGTCCATCACTATCTATTTATAGGAATCCTTCTAGGTTTAGGTTTGAATTATTTGGCATTAAAATAATTATCAAATAAAATTGTCATTTAATATATTTATTAACCAGAATTAATAAAGTCTCTTAATTAATAAATAAACCTTAGGATATCTTTTCTTCACAATTAAGCCCTAGCTTAGGGAAAATTCATAAATAGGACATAGTCTAATTTTAGAATTATAATTGATTAATTAAAATTAATTAACTGAGTCTTACAAGCAGTATTGTCTCAACTAGTATGGGGACCATGGGCCTATATAACCGAGCTTCCAATAAGTAGATCTAAAATTTACCAAGTAAATTCTCTAACTTATTTATTCCTCCTTGCACCACTATAGATTTGGAATTGCACTCTCAATTGTATAGAACACTCTATATGTTCCACGATATATATATACGCTATGAAAATTTAACCATCGTTCTAATTCCAATAATCAAAGATCCTCTATAGATGATTTACACCGAGTAGGGACAAATTTACCGTTTCATCCCTCAATATATTTTATCCTTAAAACATTTAGCTTCCTATAAATGATATTTCAATAAAGTAATATAATCACTGAAATAAGAGCTCTTCTGTTTATCCCTATTAAGCCAAGCTCGAAGGAAATTATCATTTCACTTCTATGTCTAGATAGAAGCTATAGATTCCATATCTATTGATAACTCTAGAAATTAGAGTTATTTTTCACATTTTTTAAACTAAATTTGGCTTAATCCTTGTGTTTTTAATTAGTTTAATAAGTTTGTAATTATTTTTGAATTTATTAGCTTTATTTTATTTTTTATAAGTTTTTATGTGTTTTTATAATTATTTTGTTATAATATGATATGTGTTAAATAATTATAATATAATGTTAATTTTCTAATTTATTTCTCTTATTTTAAGGTGTGTTTGTGGATAAAATTTGGGATTAAATTGAAGAAACATTGAAGAAATGGGGTCAAAAAATACAATTCGCAAAATAAAAATCAGATCAGTCCAAAAGAGCCCCATTTTCGGTCATACTTTTGACCTAATCTGAGTTGTTCGTGCTCTGATCCAACAGTCCAGATGGGCGAGTGTAACTCACCCCAGGCAGGCGCAAGTGACACCTGGAAATCCTGCCCTCTCCACCTGCCAGCCTTCCTTCCACGCGGGTCCACTCCCGTCAGTGCCCAACCAACCAGACAACGCCACGCAACAGCTCCTCAGCCTCCTCTCCATCAAAGTCGCGCCAAGTGGCATCTGCAAAAGAAAAAGAAGAAAAAAAATGGTTGTTAATTGGAATTTCACCCATCCGAAAAGGGAAATTTTATTTACACCCCAAAAATTTCTAAAGACACCACATTTTAATAATTTTTATTTTATTTAAAATTAATATCTTTAATTATACTAAATTTTAACTTTTTTCTTCCAATTTATATTCTTAAAAAATATTCCTATCAAACAAAATTAAATTATATTTAAAATATTATGGCAAAAAAATTAAAATAAAAAATTATATAAATTTTTCTTAGAAAGAAAAAATATACATGAGTTAGAAAAAATTATGAAAATGAAATCAGAATAAGTATTGAAATTAACATAAAATAATGTGAAGAAAAAATTTTAAAAAAATATTAAGAGTACTTTTTAAAAATTATTTAAGTTTATATTTCTTTTAATAATGAGGTGTATTTATAAGTTTATGGGGTGCAAATAGAACTCCTCATCCGAAAATACACCAATAAAACCCCAAAAATTACACTTTTCTCCCACAATTTACATATAAATACCTATTTACTCTTCCCAATTTATTTCACCTAAACAAACATTCCTAATTTATTTTTACCCTATCTTTTCACTATTTTTCTATCCAAACAAACATTTATTTTTTCCAATACTCTTACACATACTTTATTTATCCATTCTCTTCCCAACACTAATTAAATTAATCAATTTATTTATTTTATTTTGATTAATTTAATCCTCTAATTTTGCCTATAAATATGGTGTTGGAAGACCATTTTAAAACACATCTCTACATCTCTTCATCTCTTCACCCCTAAACACTTTTCCATTCCACACTCTTCATATTTCTACCATTTCCTTCTTACTATTTTTTTCTATCATTTTTATATTTTGAAGAGCATGTCAAGTATGTTTCTATTTTGTAATTTTTTTTTTCAATCTAATTATGAGTTTCTAGTCTTTTTTTCAAGATTATTAAGATGATGAAGCAAAATGTAACTAGATAGTGTTTATTTTTGTATGTTGATTTCCCATTTATGCTACAAAGTTTATGAATTTTTCTTATTAAAAATGTGCATTTTTATCTTCAATATCATGTATTTTTGATTGTTAAAGCGTGTTTCCACTTAGTTCTTCATTATGCAAAAATATATTACTCTTTGATTAAATGTCTTTCATTAAATTATTTACATCTAATTCTTAGAACATAAGTATTATATTTTGCCTACACATAATTTCTTTGATTTTGTGTAGTTTCAGTAAATTATAACACATTTAATGCTTAGAATTATACATTGTATAAGTGAAATAAAATCTTATATTTTTAAAAATTACTTGTGCTTAAATAGAAATATATTTTAGAAAATATAGTGTGATTTATTTCAATTATATATAAAATTTGTGAATCAATGTACTTATAAATATTATTGAACTTGCATTTTGTGGATTCTAATATCTTAATAATCTTATTTTACACATCTTATTTGAAAATCATTTTCATACTCACTCATCTTTAATCTTAAGTCTTTTAGTTACTTGTCTTTTATTTTATTTTACTCAATCAAAATCTCATCAAATATTTGGAACTAGGTTAGAATATTCTCATTTTGTTTGAAATAGTTTCTTTTGATGTTAGTCAACTCCCATGGGTTCAACCTTGCACTTACATGAACATTATATTCTGAAACGATTCGTACACTTACGAGTATAAATATTAAAACACTCACTTTTGGGTACAACATCTATGTTTAGCACTCCTACTCAATTGTACTATCATGTTCTCAAGTTGTACGTGTGACTCGAACCAAATGGTAGGCTTTGACTAACAACTTAAAGAACACAAATAACACTCTTGAGATCGAACCTAACCATGTCAGGATTAAAATCATTTGATCTAAGATCAACTAGTGATATTGACTTAGAAAGATACAACGGTAAGATTATAATATCTTTACCAAGATCAATATCGGTCCTAGTCCAATCTATATTCCATACATCATGATACTAGCATACTTTGTCAATGTTCTGGAAAGAACATAACACTTATCCAAGGTGTAAGTAAGCTTTATCGCTGACTATCACATCAGAGTAAATTCAGTGCACTGATGAATCATGGGACATTATCTTTTGAAGCATATAATCACAATTACCTTCCACTGTGTTGACATCACTGTAATTGTCAATAACTATATGTTCTGGACTTAAACAACAATTATACATTAAACCATAAACATGAAAACTACATGTAAACATAAATGACTTCTAATCTTCTATTGATAACAAATCAATTTATATTGAAATGAATTTTATTTAGGGCACAAAATCCCAACAGAATTTACATGTTCCCAGCAGGGCTGAGCATGGGTTGGGTTGGCCGGGTTGAGGCTATTTTAATGACCCAACCCAATAGCATCGGCCCAGAAAATTTCAACCCAATGACATCCTGAATTTTTTCTAACCCAACCCATTTTTTCCTTTTATGGGTTGGGTTGGGTTGGGTTGGGTTGGGTTACAACCCTTATGTCATATAAAAAAAAATCAGGTTTTCATAAAAGTTCAAACATAAACATAAGCATCCAAAGTTAAAGAATTACAATCATCTAAAGTCTTAAAACATCCAAAGTCTTAAAACATTAAAATTACAATCATCCAAAGTCTTAAAACATTAAAATTACAATCATCCAAAGTCTTAAAACGCTAAAATGATCCATAGCAAACTTGAACAAAATAAAATAAGTTCTCAATTCTCATGTAGGCCTCAATCGACAATGTCAATAATACTCTTTGGTTTTGGTGATGTAGCCTTGAGGTCAACTTTATTTTCTACAATAATAAAAAATAAAATCAATCAAATTATTATAAATATACAAACATAATAAAACAAAGACCATATTCAATTTTTGTCAAGAAAATTACCTTGTTCAAGAAAATCATAAGCTTGAATTTCATCCAAATACTCCATCATTTGAATCCCCTCATGATTTCCTTTCATCCAATTTTGAGTGCAAACTAATGCCTCCACCATTTTAGGGCTCAAAGAACTCCTAAAAGAGTCTAAAATGCGTCCACTAGTACTAAATGCAGATTCAGAGGCCACAGTTGACACAGGAATAGCAAGTATATCTTTAGCAATTAATGACATAATTTTATACCTACTAGAGTTATCCTTCCACCAAAGTAGAATGTCAAATGAGGGGGTCAATGGGTTGACAGGATCATCAAGCAAATATCGCTCCACATCGTTCATTTGGTCATCCACAACCATCTGTCGTTGCTGTAAGTAATTTGCCAATAGTCTACTCCTATTGGATTCTTTGAGATCACAAGTTGGTACTAGTGAATCACTTTTGGAAACCTACACATATAGCAAACAAGAAATTCCATCAGCAAACAAAATTAAATAAAAATCACTCAAAGTAAATAAAAAAACAGCAACTAACCTTATCATCTTTATTCCCATTCATCGCATTATAGGAAGTGAACAAACGTTGAAGGACTTGTTCCACCTTAACAACGATCTTAGCAACAATTTCAACTTCGTAAATGGTCTCAAACAAATATTTCAAATACTTTAACTTGTACCTTGGATCAACCACAATAGCCAAAAATAAAAAAAGGATTGATATTTTCAGCATTGCCCCAATATTTGTCATACTTCCTTCTCATATTGACAGCCATGGTAGATAGCAAAGGGTCACTACTACCACACAAATCTCCCAATTGAGTGGGTATCTCACATATCTCATGATAAAAGTTGTTAGAAGTTACATGTAATGAACCACTAAACTTTAAAGTAACTTCATAGAAAGTTTTAAGAAATTTGACAAATACCGTAGCACACTCCCAATCACTAGAAGTAGGTGGTCCAACCCTCTTTTTTCCATTTACTTGTTCCATGAAGTAACTCACAAACTTCTCATCATCATCTTCATACCTTGCAAAAGCTTTTTCAAACTTTAAGGCAACCTCTAACATCATGTAAGTCGAGTTCCATCTTGTAGGAACATCTAAAATTAACCACCCCTTGTATAAAAAGAAAATAAATCAGCAAATAAAAATAATACTAAAATTACTCATAATAATAAAAGAAAATCAGCAAATAAAAATAATACTAAAATTACTCATAATAAAAAAAAAATCAGCAAATAAAAATAATACTAAAATTACTCATAATAAAAAAAAAATCAGCAACTAACCTTGTAATCAATTCTTACTGTTTCCGCAGTCACTTTGAACTTTTGCAACCTTGCCGGAGATGACCGAATATATCTTACACAGTTACGAATGGCAGCAATGGAGTCATGCATGTCTTTCAAGCCTTCATTCACAATTAAATTTATTATGTGAGCACCACACCTGAAATGCATGAACTCGCCTTCAAGAAGAGATCCATTCCATGCATTTACCCTCCTCTTCAAAAAGGCAATAGCCACATCATTCCCTGATGTGTTATCAACAGTCACAGAAAAAACCCTTTCTATTCCCCAACCGAGCAAACAAGCTTCCATCACCTTACCAATTGTCTCACCCTTATGATTAGGTATTTGACAAAAATTTATGATTCTTTTTTGCAAACTCCAATCACTGTCAATATAGTGTGCAGTGAGACACATGTAAGACATTTGAGTAGAGGATGTCCAACAATCTGTGGTTAAAGATACTCTTTGTCCATCCTTAGTTAGCTCCATCTTTAGTTTCATTCTTTCCTCACAAAACATTTTGTGTATGTCCCTAGTAACCGTAAATCTACTAGGGAGTTGAAACTTAGGTTGCAACTCTTGAATAAGTTCCTTAAAGCCTTCACCATCTACAACACTAAAGGCTTGCTCATCCTTCACCACAAACTTAGCTAAAGCTTTCCGACATCTCTCCTTGTTGAAAGTGACCGCCAACAAATTTGATCCACTACTACCATCACCACCACTTTGAAAGCTAAGTATTTTTTGTTTCTTATCCGAGACCCTATGTGGATACTTCTTACATTGGTTATTCAAATGAGTCCACAAACTAGTTGTACCAACTCTCCTACTATCACAAGCATAATTTTTTCCACAATAGTTACAAGTGCATCTAGGGTCTTTTGGATTTCCATTTGGGACTTTAGTGAAGTGATCCCAAACGGTAGAAGTTCTAGAAGGCTTTTTCTTATTTGAGAGTTGTTCATCATTGTCTTCCTTTTTAGGTGACTTAAGTTCAATAGGAGTGGTAGTATTTGGGGTAGGATTTTGGGTGGTGTTTGGGGTAGTGATTGGAGTGGTAATACTAGTTGGGGGGATAGGATTTGAGGTGGTGTTTAGAGTAGGACTTTGGGTAGTATTCAAGGTAGTGTTTGGATCATGCAATTCACCTAATTGAGAAGAAGTTGGTACAATAAACTTATCCATCATGGCTGCCAAAAAAAATTATATATACAATTAAGCAACATATTAAAAAAATAACACAAAATCACTAGCAAAAAAAATAATACTTCATTTCATACATAAAAAATAAAATTATTTCTAAGATAAACATGGAAAATAAATACTTAATTTATGCAAAATTTGATTTGGAAAAACTAACGAACAAAAAAAATCCAAACTAATTTGATATATTTATTTGCCACACTAATTTAATATATTTATTTGCCAATATAATATAGTGACTTAAAATTATCATACCCAACACTTGAAATTAGACTTTCATATTTACTAAAACACACCATTGATTTTGAAATTAGTATTAATATAGCTACTATTTATTTCTAAAAAGAATGCATATAATGGTAGCTTGTATATCTTCTAATGATTTATCTTTATACCACAATTTCAACAGTGTCTCTAGCCCACAATTTAAATTAACAAGTTAGATAGAATATGTGAGAAATTAACAGTGTCTTTTCGGTTTTGCAGCCTCCTAAAACCCCATTTAATTTCAATGCATCCTATAAAAAATTCAATTATGTTTAACACTTAACAGAGTTTAAAATCTAATATTCCACAGTAGCTATCCTCATTATTTAAAGCAACATATCTAGTTTTAACAAAAGCTTTCTTTTAGTAAATATTTTTTTTTTATTACAAACAAACAACACAAACAACAAATCATATTGTACCAGCAAAAAAAATGAGATGTTGAGAATATGTTGTAGACCTTCGGCTTCAACTGAGCTCAGTGAGCAGTGAGCTTTAACACGCCTCCGGGCTCCAGCGGTAGTGACGAAGAACTGAGTAACAATCTGAAGAGTGAAGATGAACTGAGATTTTTCCACCAAGCCAAAATAAAAAGAAGAAAAGCAAAAAAAAAAAAAAAGGTCAGATATTGATCATATTATTTCCTCTAAGTTTTTACTTCCATTAAGAAAAAAAAGCAAAGAGCTTACCAAAACTCCAATCATATTATTGGCAGCCATTGGAAGTTCCATAAAAGAAAAAAGAAAAAAAAATGTAAAAACTTACATGAACACTGTTGGGACGTTGGGGCTGAGACCTGGGAGTGATTGGAGTTTGCACGCACGGCACGGTTGGGACGTTGGGGCTGAGACCTGGGAGTGGGAGGCTGGGACGACTAGGCTGGGTGGCAATTTGCTTGCTGCTCTGTTAGGGTTTCAACATAGGTGCGACTGCTAGGGTTGGGACAAAGGAGAAGAAGAGGTAAATGGTATGGTATTAGACTATTAGGGTAAATGGTTTTTGACTTTGTCTGATTGTTAAAAACTTAAAAAAAATAAAATAATTATTAATTTTTTTTTTATACATCACATTGGGCTGGGCCGGCCCGGGTTGGGTTCAACGGTTTAGAAAAATGCCAACCTGTTATCAACCCAATAGTAATGGGTTGTAAGCTTTTCAACCCAACACATATTCGGCCCACTAAAAGAGAGCATGCTCGGCCCATTTTCGGGTTGGGTTGGCCGATTTGGTCGGCCCATCGGGCTAAATGCTCACCCCTACCCAGCATTATGGCAATAAAGAATTCTCTTCCATACTGTTTTCCCGAAGCCTAGATAGCTCGCTAATCAGACTATTTGATTGCCCTTACTGCATAACTTATCACACATTTAGTCCACATCTTCTAACCATTTAAAACTCAGACGGATATCAATATCAATATGAATGTACCATACACATATTCTTATCAAAATTATCACTATGCTACTTTTCCCAACATACTTTATAATAGCCTAGGTAGGTAATCCAATAGAAAATAATATAAATACTTACTATACTATGAGTTGACCTGTCCTCGCAGCAAATGTACATATTCGACCAGTCTTTAGGACCTTTAAAACCATGGCTGCTCTGATACCAAGTTGTAATGCCTTAATTTATAAGGACACTACGTGTGTGATTTTATAAACTAATTTAATACTAATAGAATAATTAATTATTAAAAACAGTGATAATATTAAAAAATTGACAAAAAAAACACTAAAAACGGACATTATAACGACATAAAAAGTGTGTTCCGGAGATCCTAGTTATAAAAAGTTTTGCTAAAGAAATATATACGATAACCATTTAAATAAAAGAATCAAAATACACAGCAGATAAAGCCAGCTCAGAACAATTCCTGGCAACTCGGCACGCAAGCCGGTGAGGTAAATATGTATATTGCTGGAGAAGACTGTCACCTCATGGTTGATCTAGCTTTTCTTTGCCTGTACCTGCACCATATAGCACCCATGAGTCACAAGGACTCAGCAAGAAAAGTAATAATAACAATCATGTAGTTTATTTTTTGAATATTGTCATTTATACATAATAAGAATCAAACCATCACACATTGTTTATAAGATGAAATCAAAATCACTGCTAGCATCTGCCATGAATAAACATCAGTATACAGATATTTGATAATACAAAATCATTATACCAATAATAGAATTCATATTCATTTAATCATATAAATAATATATATGTTACCTCATAAAGTAACCATCTTCATATCACGTTGTCTAATCAAGCAAGTCGATGCTTTAATCTGATAATCCTGTATTGCATTGCCCAATCAGGCAAGCCCGTGCCATAGGCTAGCACCCATATATCGCATAACTGCATCACCTAATCAGGTGAGCATGTGCTAAAAACCTGCACCCATATAGCATATAATTGCATCACCTAATCAGGTGAGCCAGTCCATAATCTGGCACCAATATATCGCATCGTCTAATTAGACAAGCCCATACCTATGCCCGGTACTTATCATATGTCACTGATGCCTGTACCTATGCCCAATATGTCACTAGGAAAATTGCATCACCTAATCAGGTAAGCTCGTACCTACGCTCGGTACTCATCATATATCACTGACGCCCGTACTTACACCCAGTACATCATAAGGAGAATCGCATCACCTAATCAGGTGAGCTCGTACCTACGCTCGGTACTTATCATATATCACTGATCCATGTACCTACGCTCGATACGTTGCCAAGAAAATCGCATCACCTAATCAGGTGAGCCTATACCTACGCACGGTACTCATCATATACCACTGACGCCCGTACCTACACCGGGTACGTCGCTAGGTATATTGCATCACCTAATCAAGTGAGCCCATATATGACATGCATAATATCATCACATTATCAATACTCAACCAATCATTCTTTTCATTATATAACAATATTAACTATATCTCAGTATCAATTAATTCATAACAATACTAATTATATTACATACAACGTACTATGCAGTATAATATACTTTTTTACCTTTAATCCAAGTTCATCCATGTTGGTCAACCCAAGTGGAGAACTATCCCCGATGATCTTGACCCTATGCCACAACAACGGTAAACCAATAAGTGTTTATCCCAAAACACTGCTTAATATTTGCATAAGACAATCTAGGATTTTCTATCGAACCCCGTAATATAAATACACAAAAATAAAGCTTATATTTTCGCTCTAAAACATACACCATATTGTAGAGCTCGTCCCAAGCTTCAAAACAGTATACAAAACGTCCAAAATGAACACCTGAGTCAAAAGTTATGACAAAAATATAATTTATGATCTCCTATGAAATTCTTAAAACTATGAAACACGAAAATCTCAATTTTTCCACTCACCGAAACACCACCAAAACTTATCCAAATCACTCCAAACTTCACAGGGCACATATATACCATAAATATTACCATCCTTATGTAACAGTAATTAAAATTGAGCCCTTAAATGAAAAACGTCATTAACGTTAGGACTAAGCTTTAAAAAGTTCTAAACTCGATTTCTAACTCAAAATCACCTCAGTTTCAGCAAGAAAATATTGAAACTAGTCCCATGACTACCCGAGACCAATCCTATAAGGTCAGAACCTTCCTAACTATTCTAATTCATAAAACCCCTATACGAAACTAATTATTTTTTAAACTTAAAACGAAATTAAACCATACTTTAAGCTCTCCCTCTTCAAGGATTTGTTATCCTACTACTACCGGGGCTTAGATTGCTAGGTTTCGGGTTGAAAATTGAAGAAAATAAATTTAGAGGGAGAAAGTTTTATTGAAGGAGGGAGAACGAGAATTTCGTTCTTCGTTATTTACTGTAACTTATAATATATATTAACGATAACTTTATATACATAATTTAATATTATGATAATAATATATTAATAATAATAATAATAATAATAAAAAAATTTATTATTAATAGTTATCTTATTATTTCTTAGTCACTAAAAAATCTTTATTTCTAGGGTATTTGGCCAATTTTGAGTACCCTGAAATACCTTGGTATTTCTAAAATCAACTTATTCTAATAATCCCATCAATATTTCTAACTAAAATTATTGTGATATTTTTGGCCTCCAATCGGGTCTTTAGGGTTACCGAACATGAAAATATTTTTATTTCACAAATAACTCATATTATATCTAAGTATTTCAAATAAATCTCCGTGATGAACAAATTACACTTATTTATCCACTTATCGAGGCTTCAAGGTCGTCGAACCTAAAAATATTTTCATTCCATATATAGCTCATATCACATTCACACATGCTATATAAATCTCCATAATTTATAAATTACGCTTATTTACTCACTTATTGTAAAAATTTAAATTTTATACATAAATAGATTAGTAGGATTATGATTCCACTTATTACCTTATTAACCCATAATATAAATATAAACCCTAATTATCTACCATTAGGCTTATTAGGATATTACAGTTGGGTAGATGACTTGACCTTCTTGTTGGTGAGCTATACTGCCATGTGATGTTGATATCTGCCACGTAGACATGCCACGATAGGTGGGCAAAAATTGAGATAACAATGACAAAATTGAAACCTTGTAGGACCCAGTAGGGTTCGACCAACAAGGTTAAATTAAAACCATTATTTTATCTCTTTCAATTCTATTTTAATTCTAAACCTAACCCTAGAAGCTATCCTATAAATAGAATAAGATGGCTTTTATTTTCAATTGATTATCAGACTACTTTATCAAACAATTAGAAAATAAAGAGAGAGCCTCCATTCTATTTTTGAAATCTTCCTCTTCTTCTTCCTCTATTATTTTCGAACTCTATAGTGAATTGAGGAGTTGCCCACACAATTCAAGTCAGTACTCAAGATAGTGTGAAAGATTGTGTAGAAATATGCCAACTGAAGAAGATCGAGGTTCAGATCTTGATCATACTCTACGATAGAAAGGATCAAGGGTTAGAGATTTGAATAGAAGGAGACATTATATTTTGCTGCCACGAATGTAAGATTTTCTATAATTGTATATGTGTTTATTTCATTATTTTAAGAAATTCATATTTAGGATGGTAGATTATAATTTATAATCAAACATACATGTTAGTAAATTTAGATCCTGGTAAAATAAGTTCTAACATCTTATACATTTTAACCCTAAATCATGCAAAAATACAATGAATATAAATGAAAAAGGGAGGGAATAAAATCTTACCTTTGAGATTGTCATGGTGGGTTGTCATGCATGGGTCGTGGCTGCAGTGGTGGGTTGTCATGGGTCGGAGAAGTCGTGGTGGGTTGTTGTGGGTCGTGGGTTGTGGCCGCAGTGGTGGGTGGCGTGGGTCGTGGCTGCGGTGGTGGGTTGTCGTGGGGTCCTGGGTCTGTTCGAGAGCGATAAAGACAAGAGAGGAAGAGAGAGGCGGGTGTTGAGAATTGGGAGGGGTAGTTTTGGGTTTAATGAAAAATTAACATATTCTACAAATTTTGTTACACTTAGGTTTAGGGTTAAAATTTTGGCCCAATAAATTCATAATAAATTAAATTTCCCTAATCAAAACAACTTTTTTCTAAAAGTTGGGTTGTACTAGCTTTAGCTTCTCCATAAATTCTCCAATAAACTATTTTTTAACTACTTACCAAATACCTTTTTATTACAACTTTTAAAAAAATAACTTTTAGCTTTTCCAAAAACTGTCAAATGAGGATTTCCCCCTAAAATTTTGACATGTACCAAATTATGATCCTGCATTTTTCAAGCTGTTAAATTTTTTTTCCTAAACTATTAATACTGTTAGATTCAAGAACTTCCGTCTAATTTTGTTTAAATTTATTAACGGGCACCTGACATGGACAAAAGTTTTGGGGCATGATTTTGTACATATTAAAATTTAGAGACACAATTTAGTAGATATTAAAATTTGGTCGGCATGATTTAGTACATGGATAATCATTACATTAAGCACCCATTAATAAATTTAAACAAAATGGGACAGAAATTCCTAAATATAACAATCTCAATTGGAAAGAATTTTTAACAACGTAAAAAATTAATGGGCATCCATGCAAAAGCTTTTGGGAAAAAAATCCTAGTTAGCTTAAAAGATATAAAATTTTCCAAATTTTCATTCTAAATTGGCGGCTATGCTTCTTTGTAGGGGTGTATATCGGTCAATTTTATCGGGTTATAGTGTATTTTTACCAACCCAATATAAATATCAGGTTGCAAATATCTAATTGTAACCTGTCTAATAAAAAAATAAAAAAAATGTAACTCGCCCAATAATTTTTATCGGTTTGGTCCGGTTAACCCGTTTAAATTGATCTTTATTTTTTATTTTTTTTTCATTGTTGTTAGTTTTTGGTGTTCAAACACTTGATTTGAAAAAAAAAATAAATGTATAGTATATGTCTTTCAAAATTAAAATAGTTATAGTTTAAGTTAATGTTAAAAAATAAATATGAATTGAATAAATATTAAAGTATTAAACAAAATTTTTCAAAAAAATAGAATAAAAAAAAATATACTCAGTTGTAAATTCTAAATTTCAACTTCAATATTCAAATACAATCACTATAAATTCTAAATTTCAAGATAAACACTATAAAATACAAACTTTAAATGTAAAATAGTTTAACTATTAAACGTAATTTATATATTAGGTTATAAATAATTTTAGTAAAAAAATATATAAATCAGTTTATTTGGGTTATTTGGGGTAGAATAATATTCAATCCGCCTAATATATTTATTGGACGATTTGAATTTTTTGTAAAGTTATCCGAATTGTATGTTTTATCAGTTTATTCAGTTTGATTTGAACGATTTATTCGGGTTGAACGGTTTGTTAATTTTTTTGAACAACCCTACTTCTTTATATATTATTTGAGTATTTTTTTTTTTTTTTTGACAAAAGTTGTGTTTTTATATACAAAGCTTTTATTTATTTATGTATAAATTTATTAAAAAGATGATGATCCCCAAAATTAGCACAAAGTTTGAGTACATTAAAAATAATAATGTAGAAAATTAGAAATGGCTACGTTACTCTTTCTTTTATTTTTTTTTTTAATATATATATATATATAAGAGTATCTTTAATTATGTTTTTTAAACATACTCTTTAATTAAAATAGGAAATAGAAAAATGAGTTCTTCTAATCATACAAAAATAACTCTCTATGATAAAAAATAGATAAGAACTCGAGTATTGCTATTTAATTACACCTATAATAATATAATAATATGGAGAGTGATAACTGATAAGTACAGAAAATACCATTTAACAATTCTCATAGGAGCTCTCTACATAGAGGAAACTTTCTATTTTTTTAAAAACATTTTTTAATAATATTTTAATTAAAAATAATATTATTTTACAAAATTAATTTATATTTATCAAACTTAAATTATAAAATATTATTAAAATAATTAAATATGAATTAAAGTAGCGAGCAATATACATTACTAAAGAAAAAAAAAATTAATAATGCTAGGGCTTTTCAATACAATTATATATAGGAAAATCGGAAGAGCTGTTCAGAAAGTCAAAATAAATAAAATGAAAGAAATGAAAAAGGTTATACCTAAAATCTGATCTAACGGCCGAGATGAGTTTAAGACGAATTATATATAGATATGTACGAGAGTAAAAAAAGAAAAAAGAAAAAAAAGAATTTTCATTAAAAAAATAAAAAAAAAATTGGCATTCCACACACTCTCTCTACCATTTGTTTCTCTCTCTAAAGGAATGGAACCCAATGAAAACCAACTCAGCTACTTCCAGCACCTCCACCACCACCACCAACACCAACAGCAGCAACAACAACAACAACA
Source organism: Cannabis sativa (assembly GCF_029168945.1). Taxonomy (NCBI): domain Eukaryota; kingdom Viridiplantae; phylum Streptophyta; class Magnoliopsida; order Rosales; family Cannabaceae; genus Cannabis; species Cannabis sativa. Next base: position 28,948,423 of record NC_083602.1, on the reverse strand, counting down.
GAGCCCCAGCTCCGGCGCCGGCCCTGCGGCCGCCGCATCTCCGACCAACGGCCTTTTGCCCAATACCCACTCGGGCGGCGGCGATGGGACCCACATGGTCTACCCGTCTCACTCCGTCCCCTCCGCTGTGACGTCGCCGCTGGAGCCGGCCAAGCGGAAGAGAGGCCGACCCAGGAAGTATGGCACTCCCGAACAAGCCTTGGCTGCCAAGAAGGCCGCTACGACGTCGTCTCACTCGTCTTCCAAGGAGAGGAAGGACCAAGCCGCCGCTTCCTCGCCTTCCTATTCCGCCTCGTCTAAGAAATCCCAGTTCGGTGCTCTTGGTGGGTTTCTCTATTTTCGCAAAATTTGGCTGATTTATGGTTCGAAATTGAGTATTTCGATACTGTGTTTGTTTGTTTTTTTTTTTTTTGTTGTATCCTTAATTGCATGGAGTTTGTTTCTTTTTTTGGTGCATTGTCTTCGCCCCCTTCGGTATTTGGCCTTTTTTTCTCGCAACATTGTGTGGATTTTCTTTGTTCATTTAGGTGGGTATTTGAGAATTTTCAACTTTTGTTTTCCCTTGTTGAACTTCTTATGTTCTCGAGAGTTTGGTGGTGGTGTTCCCAATTTCTGGAATATAAGTATTGGTTTTTGGTGCAATCTTTTACTGCTGTGCTAATCAACCCCTAAACCTATTCCAATTCCAATGTAATAGGTTTTTGCATGTGAATGTATGTTGTGTTGAGGTAGGCAGTCTAAGATTTTTCAGTACTGTGTTTTGGTATTAAATAATGATTACTTAAATAGTTTGAATTACAGCCCATGTTACTTGTATGAAACGTTTTATATGAGGAACATTTTTCTGCTTTGAAATGGATTTTCAACGCTGTCTTCTTTTTCTATACTGTGTGAAATATTAATTTTCTAATAAAAACTTGTCTGGAATATTCTTTAGACTATTAAAGATTGACTCGGTTGTTTTATTTTACTTAGGTAACACTCTTACAGATCTATAAATAATTATCTTTTTTGGAGGCTAAGATGCTATTTTTGTTTGACTTAACTTCTAAAACGAGAAAAATGTCAGATAACTCACATAGAAAAAAGTTCATACAAGTAAGAATTTTTTTAGTGAATTGTTAAATTGCTTCTACACTTAACATATAGATTCAAAACCTCGTCTACTTCTAGTTTATATGTCGAAACATTAATTGATAACACAACTTATTTGATATAAGATTTTTTTCCCCTTTTTTATAATTTTTGAATCCTCGTTCTTTTATCAGCTTACCAGATTTATTCTCCTATTTTTTTTTTTCTTTGATGCAGGCAATGCAGGACAAGGTTTTACTCCACATGTTATCAACGTAGCTGCTGGCGAGGTATGCTTGCATCCAGCCATTATGGATTCTATAATGTTCATTTTAGATGTTTGACAGTTACATGAAACAAAAAAGATATACATCATGTTTTTTTTATTGCTGAACTTTTTTAAGCAAAATAGTGAAACGTAACCTTTAGTGGCAGTCTTTTAGAGTTATAAATTCTTAAATTATTATATCATTAAGAATATCTATCACGTGTTGGGGTCTGAATGATCCAATGATAAACCAAATTTCAAGACTCTGGAAAAGGAAACAGATTAGAACATGTAGATGTTCATGGTTTTTACATCTTTATTTTTAACACCAGGTTTCAAACTCGCTGAAACCTTTCAGATAAATATGTTATATGTATTTGTCACCAGGCATGCTTTTGTTCTTTTTCATGTAATTGTGCAATTAAAACCATTTCATTTAGTTCTTATTCATCTACACTTGTATGTACATAACTACAGTTGTATGTACATAACTTTTCTGTGGATTATCTCTGAAGGTGAAGCTGATTTCAGTTAACAACTTTTGCATGAGTTCTTTAATTATTGACATTTGTTTTAATGTTACAAATTTCGACATTTTCATGTGAACTTTTTGCTCCAGGACTGCCTATTTCTTATCTGGTAACTTGTAGTAGATTTTTGGTTAGTTGATAATGAAGACTAACTTTGTAGTTTTGGTTACTTAACTGCACTTGTTTTTTTAACCCCAAAATTGGCTTCGGTGTAAATAGCATTGCTGCTAGCATTTCTAGTTTAAGAATTCGACATTGCGGAGAATATACAGAATTTATTGGTTTGCCTAGTCATTAAAGACAAGTACAATAATTATTTTATTTCTTCTTTCACTAAATCCCCTTAGAGAGATGACAGTATTTTTTGTGAAAAACCTAAATGGCTTGTTCAGATGTTGTTTCTCTTCGGGCTCGTTTGGTACGTTGTATTAGGTCGTATTGTCTTGTGTTGTATTATATCGAACTAGATTATATATTATATTTTTATATAATACTATGTTAAATTTTAATTTATACTAAAATATTATCTATTTAAATTTTCATAAAAGTCAAAACCACATATAGTTTTACATAAAAATATTACATGAAATGCAATTTAATATAATACTATACAATACAATGTAATATTGCGTACCAAACGAGTTTTTCTTGTATTGTGTTATCTTTATCTGTTAACCCACTCACCTGTATTGTGTTATCTTTATCTGTTAACCCGCTCACCTGATAGTTGGATGCATTTAGTAGGATGTGGGCCAGAAAATTATGATGTTCATGCAACAGAGCAAGCGTGAAATATGTATTCTCTCTGCGTCCGGCACAATTTCAAATGCATCCCTTCGCCAGCCAGCTACTTCCGGAGGCAGCATTACATATGAGGTGAATTATACAAATATTTTTGTTAAAATGATCAGTACAAGTGAAGTATAGCTATCAATTTGAATGCCCCTCTTTTATCATAGCATAACAAGTCTCAATGAGAATGAATTTGGCAAATATTTCCTCTATCTGGGAAAAAATGGAGAAATTTGATAATGTTATCAATGCTGGTTAGCTAAGAGCAGAGGATTGCAGCTAATGTTCACCATGTTAACATAATAATTTCATGCTGTAAAATTAGGGACGGTTTGACATTATTTCTTTCTCCGGGTCTTATGTACGTACCGAGCTTGGAGGCAGGAGTGGTGGATTCAGTGTGTGTCTATCCAGTACAGATGGACAAATCATTGGAGGCGGAGTTGGAGGACCACTTAAGGCTGCAGGGCCCGTACAGGTACCTTTTTAATTTTTTTTCCTTAGTTGGAGTAGATAATGGTTATATTATTGTAATTATCACAAAATGATAACAAAGTTAGATATTAGGCACATTATGTAGGGCTCAAGTGGGACATGAAGTATTAGATTATTCTATGTTCTTCTTGCATGTGTGTGTGTGTTGTAAGAGAAAGAAGATAAAGATAAAGATATAGATATGCTTTCGAGTGTTGTTTCAATGCCCCAAAAGTGTTTGTTTACATTGTGAACAGGATTTGGATATTGAAAAGTAACAGTAACCAAAAAATAAGTGCAAGTTTCTGTTCCTTCTTTTTATCTTGGGTGTCAATGTTACAGTTTTTGAATATGTGTTACAGGTTATTGTGGGTACATTTTTGATTGATAGCAAGAAGGATGTCAGTGGTGGTGTGAAAGGTGATGCATCTACTATGAAGTTGCCATCACCAGTTGGTGTGACGTCTCCCTCTAATGTAGGCTTCCGCTCACCTGTTGACCCTAGTGGAAGAAATCCAGTCAGGGGAAATGATGATCAGCAAGCAATTGGGGGTAGTCATTTCATGCTTCACCGGGGCATGCATGTGACATCTTCAAGGCCCACAGAGTGGAGAGCTGGTCCGGATGCTCGAAGTACTGCTGGTTATGAATTGACAGGTAACAACAGACCAATAAAGGGTCATTTTTCGTTTTTCACAAAAAAAAAAAAAAAAACAGAACAAACTTTGGTATGTTAGACACTCTGTTAAAATCACTTACCTCGATTGGTAAAACAAACATTGGTTTGGTTGTGACTTGACTTACACACGTGACCAGTAAGAGAGAATCTGAAATGACTTATTTGTTTACTTTGCAGGCAGAGGTGGTCTTGCAGCACATCAATCTCCAGAAAATGGGGACTATGATCAAATTCCTGATTAAGCATTTTCCTTGGGAATTTAAAAGCAATGAATGTTTTGTCGTAGAAAGATGTATAATATTTTACCAGCACTCTTTTGTTAGGCAATGCTGTTAATAGTTTGCACCATACATTAGAGAGGGAGAGAGAAAGAGAATCATCACACCCTGAAGAGTCCTTAAATTATTTTCCCTTTGCTCCTTTTTTTGTTTTTTTTCATCAAGGTGTTTACTTTCTTTCTTTCTTCTATCTTGTTTTGACTACTGGGCTTCTGGGCAATTCCTGTTTATACTAGGGATAAATAAAGTAGTTCCTCAAAGCTTTTTGGAATTACAACTTCACATTACTTTCAAGTTATATGCAGTCACCAATTTTGAAGTGAAAGAGGTGAAAGTGGCACCCTTTTTTGGCTGGACTACTTGGTTGATTGAGCTCTGTTGTGAAGAAATTAACACACGAAAGTTTGGTGCTCATTTGAGCATCATTATTAGTGGATATCTTATTGGAAAAGCGACTAATGAGAAAGTTTGACACACGAAAGTTTGGTGCTTGTTTGGTAAATGTGATGAACTAGCATATGCAAACAAACAAAAAGTTACAACCTTTGTTATTAATGAAGTCTTGCATACCACTTGTTATTCCCTTTATTTTATCTTTTTGGGGGCCTACTTTCTTTATTTGTGCCACAAACGGTTTTGTTCTAGATGTGGATTGTTCAACAGTCAAGTGGAGATAGTCGCTTACATACTCAAAATCAAGCCCAAATAATTGACTAAATACATAGGTATCGGTCATGGAAAATATTAGTTCCTCTTAATAAACCCAACCATTTTAAAGATCACATGCACATTCATCTACTACAATAAAGTGGATAAACACTTAGTAAAGAGAAAGGCAGTCCTTTTTTCCATTTTGGAATATACACCAAACCTAATGTATCATTATACAAGTCATCAAAATTCCAACTAAAATATCCCATTAATTATTTTATACAATACTATTCTAATAACTTCTAATTTTACCCAAAAAACCCTTACTATTTTTTTTTTTTTTTTTGCAAAACCTAAAAAAATCAATTTCTCTCTCTCTCTCTCTCTCTCTCTCTCTCTCTCTCTCTCTCTCTCTCTCTCTCTCTCTCTCTCTCTCTCTCTCTCTCTCTCTCTCTCTCTCTCTCTCTAACCGTATCAGCCAAGCACTTCCCCCTTTTTGCAAAAAAAAAAAAAAACCCTCCTCCCGTCTCTCTAGCTCCACTGCCTATAGCCGCTAAGGACGTCTGCCCAGCAATCCAACCACCGTTAAAGACGTCCGCCTAACAATCCAACCGCCACCCTTCCTCTAGCTCTCTCACATTGTGGATTAATGGATAAGTCTTTTTTTTTTAAAACATTTTGTTAAATAATTGTAAAAGTATAGTATATTTCCGGTAGATCTATGTGGTTGTTGTTTGTGGCATTTTGTTTTCAATATAATTTTTGCTAAAATCACGAGATCTCATTTTTTGGAGTATTCAGTGTGTTCGTATTTTTCTTGGTAGTTTCTCGATACGTTCTCGATGGGTTCTCGACGCGAATGTCTCAAGGTCAGGGAAGACCTTTCTCGACGGATTGTCGATAAGTTCTTGAAAGGTTCTCGAGTCGAATGTCCCAAGGTCAGGGAAGACCTTTCTCGAAGACTTTTTGATAGGTTATCGAAAGGTTCTCCACTCGAATGTCTCAAGGTTAGGGAAGACCTTTCTTGAAGGCTTTTCGATAGATTCTCGATAGTTTGTCGAAATGTCGAATGATATTGTATTTCCAATCATAATTGAGATATGTTTTAGCAAAAAAAGAAAAAAAAAACTATTCTTGGCATGTTATCTTGCATTCTCGATTGTTTGTCGATAGTTTTTTGATGGTGTGTATAGTTAAGTTTTCAAGCTTTCCTGTCACATGTTATTGATAATTTCTCGACATGTTATCGACTGTTTCTTGATGATTGACTGATTATTACTTTTCACGATTATTGATTTCTTTTCTGCAAGTTCTCAATTGGTTATTTTGATTTAGCTGTTTGTGGTTTGTATTGAATTGCAAGATCGCTTGTGTTTCTGGTTGTATTTTATGATGGTGCTTAGAATGTTGAGAAATTTAATTGGATGTATAAAAGCGAACTTACAGAGTTTCATTTTTGTTTCTTTGTTATTAGTGTTAGGCTATTAACTCTAATATTTATTTTGTTGAAGTTATCATCTATCAATCTACATTCTGCAATTAATAAATTATTTAATTTTATATAGTCTTAATTTTGTTCAATTACATTTATAATTATTTAAGTATATTATCTTTTTTATATGTGAAATGATTCAAGTTATATGATGGTGGGTAATAAAAGTATGACAAAGGTAAAGTTTGCTAAATAGATAAACTTAAATTCTTGTCAAGAACATATCGACAACTAGTCAATAATAGCTAAACTTAATAACTATCACCATATCGACAACCTGTCAATTATCAATCGATATTCAAGCGAGAGTCAATAAAAAATGAAATTACAATTTTTTGGCAATGATTCAACCATCGAGAACCTCTTAAGAAAATATAACAACCAGTCGATAATAGATTAACTTAATGACTATCATCCTATCGACAACCCGCCCATAATCAATCGATATTCAAGTGAGAATAAAGAAAAATAAAATTACAAAATTTTTTGCAATGCTTCAACTATCGAGAACATGTCGAGAACATATCGATAACCCATCGATAATAGCTAAACTTAATGACCATCACCAAAAGCTAAATCTTATCGATAACCTATCGAGAATCCATTGATAAATGGTTGAGAGCATATATCGTTTTCATTTTTTCCAACCACCACCACACCGGATCAAAAAATACCATAACTACCATTCAAAACCGACCACTTTTTTTTTTAAAAAAAAAAATCATCAAAACTAATTATATTTTAACAAACAATTAACAATAACTTTTTGAACTAGCTAACAACAAACTTTTTTTTTTTTTGAACAATAACTTTCTTTTTAAAGAATCAAGAAGATCTGGCGGGATGTGGGCTCTAACAGCGGAAGAACGACCAACGATGGCCTCGGGCGGACGAGTCCTTCGTACAGAGAGAAGGAACGACGATTGAGACCACATGTAACAATTTCCAATCATAAAATACAACCAGAAACACAAGCGATCTTGCAATAAGAGTCTTTTAAAAAAAGACTCTTATTACAATTTCCCGATGTGTTAGAAATTGTTACATGGTTATAGAAGTCAAAAAGTCTATTCTTTTGGAACAAACATTATTAGTAGTATGATAAGTAAATAATAAAATCAACACATGGACCACACCATACGTGAGCGTAACTAAATACCGTGTGTTTATTAATACATTAGTTAAATATAAAAAATGTTAAAAGACCAAGACCAACCATATCAATCCATCTATATAATAATCAATATTTTAAAAGAAAACCACACAAGAAAATCCAAAGCCACCTATCAAAGCTCATCATTAGCACGTGCGCCACGTGATCCTTGAACGACGACAACCATTCCTGCACAATTGGGTTTGGGCCCAAACCAAACCATAAGTGAGGGAAAGTAAGGGTCAAACGCCATAGTCTTATCTTTCCATGTTTTCCACAACGAATCATCGATTCATCATTAAACACATTCAGAGCTACAACGTTTGATCAATCGAACGATCGAAAGAAGAGTGTCCACTTGAAGGGTATGAACTCGACAACACTGTAACACGGTTTGGTAATTCTTTACTATTTTTTTTCTTTTTTTTTAGAAAAACTCTTTACTATTTATTGGGAAGTCGAAATCAAAAGAAGTAAAAAAAAATACAAGAGTGGTGATTGTTCTGTGATCAGTTAAAGAGGTTTGAGAGAAGGGGTGATGTGACAAGTACATCGATGAAAGAGAAGGTCCAGGTTCTCTTCACGTGAAAATTTGTGTGGAAATGTGGCAGATGAGTTTGTAACTATAAGGTTTGCATTGTAAATCAGTAAAGGATGTTCTGGGACAGAAGGATCAACAATAGATATAGATTATTCCAGTGACCGGCATAACAGTGATGAAATAAAGGAGGGCCTGAGTTTCAGTATTTGCAAAAGAATAGTGTAAGTAAGTAGTTGTCTATATTATTGTTCATTGAATTTATTTACACATTACATATGTTGCGTCCTTGATTGTACTCTTAGAACTGAAAATGATAAATTTGACAGTTTGTGATAGTTATCAAGTCGATGTAGCTAACTTCCATTACAATCCATTCCATATTTGTTAATGTACATTTTTAAACTGATATGTTAAAGGTCAACTGTGGTATCTATCTCTTGCTTAAGACATGTTAAAGATTTCACAATAGTTTTCTTTTCATTTTTTTTTGTTTTTTTTTTGTTTTGGTTTTATTTCATAACTTTATTTCTGCTAGTGAATTTTATCCTTTAGACACAGTTAAACACATTGGAAACTTTTCTCTCCATATGATAAATTTGACAGTTTGTGATAGTTATCAAGTGGATGTAGCCAACATTCATTACAATTCATTTCATATTTGTTAATGTACATTTTTAAAATGACATGTTAAAGGTCAACTGTGGTATCTATCTCTTGCTTAAGACATGTTAAAGATTTCACAATAGTTTTCTTTTCATTTTTTTTTTGTTTTGGTTTTATTTCATAACTTTATTTTTGCTAGTGGATTTTATCCTTTAGACACAGTTAAACACATTGGAAACTTTTCTCTCCATATGAACTAATTAATAATACAGACAAAAGTGTCAGCTTAATAGTCCTTACAGTTGAAAAGCTAAGTCATGATCAACATATAAGTATACTATAAATATAAGCATAGTATTTATTAAATTTTGCCTGATATGATAAAAATTTCATTCGTCTTCTAAATTTTCTTAAAAACCTTTTTAGATGATGAAAGGTAATATTTGGATATCTCCAAATCCAGTGGAGTTTGCACAAAGCATGACACTTGTCCTCAGGTTCTAGAACCGACCTTTAAGAAGAGGGATTTTTGCCGTTGGAAATGTGCTAGATCAACAGCAGCAGAGGTCCAATTCCCAGTTAAGAGGCCTGCGTGTTATACTAGCTGATGATGACGGTGTAAACAGGACAGTGACCAAGAAGTTGCTTGAGAAACTGGGTTGTCATGTGTTGGCCATTTCCTCAGGTTTTGAGTGCCTGACTGCTGTTACTAGTGCTGAAAATGCTTGCCGAGTGGTTCTTCTGGATAATCATATGCCTAAAATGAATTTCTTATGCGAATCTGAAAGTTCCGCAGCCGCAGCTGGCCATTGATAATGTAACGCCCTAAATAATTAGGCACGCTATTCAAAATACTTATGAAACCCTAATCCCCTAAACAGGATTACTAATCAAAATAGCGCAGAATTTAAACTTTTATATTAAACAGAAAGAAAATAAACTTGTAATATATTTAAAACTTTTAAAATAGTTGGGATCCCAAAAATATTTACAAACGCTATTACAAGTCATTTATTTCTAGCCGACCTAAACAACAAAATAGAATTCAAAAGTTCATCACTGATAGACCCTTAACCCGCTTGGTCTGATATGGCTTGAACATGTACATTCTTCATCTTGCTCCTCAAACTCATGGTTGATCAGCCACTGACTTACCCTTTCCTGCACAGTAGAGCACCCGTGAGCCAAGCCCAGCAAGACAGTATAAAACATATCAATAATATGCTCATCATACAATATAAACAACAATGCTATTCAATTTTGTCTGTGTGACACAGACCTGCATGTTACGCTCACATGCCTATTTATGTCTACGTGGCGTAGACCTACGTGTTGCGCTCACACGTCTATTTATGTCTACGTGGCGTAGACCCACGTGTTGCTCTCACACGTCTATTTACAATAAGGCCTTAGATCAGTTCATCTCGGTTCTTGTTGCCGAGTCCAACCTGGTTATGCCTTGAGCGCATAACCCTTAGTCTCAACATATATATTTATCATATAATTATTGGTGCCACTGCAATATTTGTCTATTTGCTATAGACCTGCGTGTTACGCTCACACGCCTATATATGTCTATGTAGCATAGACCTACGTGTTGCTCCCACACGTCTATATATGTCTATGTAGTATAGACCTACGTGTTGCGCTCACACGTCTACTTACAATAAGGCCTTAGTAAGGTTTATCTCGATTATAATTACCGAGTTTAACCTGGTTATGCCTTGCTCGCATAACCCTATTCATATATATTTACGTAATCCATACATTACGTTCTTTTAGTGGTTTATCCTAGTAATATACTAGGTCTAACCAAGTTATGTCTTATGCACATAACTCTTGAAATATATGCATGTATTCAATAGATATCAAAACACATATAGAATTTTAGGGTAATAACCCTAAATTACATACCAAATAGTCTCTCATATAACATATCATTGCATGCTCAAAATATCACTTATAGAGATTAATAACCCTAATTAATGCTTTCACTTGATTAGCAATATTATTTTACATCATGACTTTCTTACCTTCACATAAATTCTAGGGTAATAACCCTAGACCGCATTACTATCAAACTCAAGGTACTAATTTACCGAGTCTAACTTAACTATGCCTTGTGCGCATAATTCTTTATTACAATATATTTAGCATGGCATAGAATTTACACATTAATAATAACTAGGGTAATAACCCTAGGCCATTAAACCGCTCACTTTAGGGTAATAACCCTAATGTCGGTTTCTAATTATCACCAATATAATATTCAATATAAGCACCACCGTGCATATCTCTACGTGCAACTACTGTCTTACCTGTTGTCCCGCAAAGGCAGAGATTCCGAATCCCCGGGTGCTCCTGACCAGGTGCCGGTAATCCTAGTCACACAATCCGGGATTTTCACAAATAGGGTTAACCCCTGATTTCAAATTCATAAAAGAAATTCATGGCATTTCAAATACAGATAATCACATAGAGCTCGAAAAGAGCTTTCCAACGGTATAAAGAACGTCCTAAACGGAGTCCCGAGTCAAAAGTTATGGCCGAAACAAAATTCAGCATTTCCCGATGAACTCCAACCGGAATTCCGGATGAACCAACCTGAATTCCGGTTGTCTGGGCAGAGAACACGAAATTTCTCAATCTTTAAACCCCCAAAACTCACTCAAATCATCCCCAAACATTCCCAAACTTTCCAGAGCATCAATATATGTCATAATAAACATATTCCACAACTTAAACCCAACAATTGCACTAAAAATCAAAAAGTGCCATTAAAGCACCAAGCTTGAGTTCCATGAACTCAAGCTTGATTTTCACAACCAAAATCACAATTAATCCACTTACAGCAGCTAGCAAATATTATAGGGTCTAAAACACATATTTATGCATTAAAATCCAACAATAAACCCCATAATTTCAGATTGCACAATAATTAAAATCATGCCTTAAACTCCAAAACTTCAAGCTCTAAACTTGAGCTTCAAACCAACATCTTTCCAATATTTTCCAGCAACAATCATCATCAAATACTTTGAATTTAAAATAAATAAGAACCCTAGAACTCCATCTAGAGCTCAGACAACCAACACACAAAGAATTCAAGCAAAACTCACTTAAATTAACAAAAGAACATCATCTCATGCAACATGTAATTATCATCTTCATTACCATCATAGTCATGCATTTTCAACACTAAAATTCAGCAAGCAAAAACAAATTTAAGATCATGGAAAGCTACCTTAATCTCTTGCTCAAACAAGCTCCAAGCTTCCAACACAAATCAAGCTTCCAAACCAAGCTAAAAATCAAGCTTTCTTCTCAAAAATCAAGTTTGAAGAAGAAGAGGGTTAGAGAGGATGAGAGGGTTCGGTTGAGAGGGGAAAGCCACCAGAAATTAACATTTCATTTCCTCAAAAATCACATTTTCCAAACATAGTAATTAGGGGTCAAATGACCGAAATGCCCTTAGGGCTTAAATACCCACATGCACCCTCACAAGGGTAAAATAGTCATTCAATACTCAATTAATTTCAAATAAATTTCAGATTATCATTCATCAAATAAAAGGCCAAATAATCAATCCAATTTACATTTCGGGCCCGAACCCAATTCGGCCCGAAATTCCCGGTTGTGACTATACCGCGCTAACCTGTCAGAACACACCTGAAAAGACAGCACAGGCATACTATATAATAATATAGTTCTATTAGGCACGTAATTAAATTAATTTCATCATTTTACCCTTCTCGGGTCATAATTACCAAAATGCCCCTGGCTCACCAACGGGGTCTTTAATATATTAAAATTCATAAAAAATCACATATATTGAACTATATAATAATATAATTCCTCAATTATACATAATTATCTAGTTAGGGTTTTGCTAATCCATTTCTTAATTCCGGGTATTACAGATAATAGCTGTCACGGCGAGCATAGAGGAGAATGTGTGGGAGAGATGTCTGCAGATGGGCATGAATGGATTGATTAAATAATAATTAAAAAAATCTAATACGTATAAAATACATATATTTCAATACTTTGTAAATTAAATGTATATTTCATTCTTATATATAATTTTTTTTACATACAATTTAAACAAAATTAAATATTTTTTATACATACAATTTTTTTTCTTCCTTTAAATTTGTTATTTTATTTATTTTTAGTTTTTTGTTAGAGACATAAAATAACAATAATTTATTTTATTTTGTTGCTAATTATGTGAAAAAAAATATATTTTTTTCATAAATATTAAATATTTTAATATTGAAAAGTAACCAATCCAAAATAACTGATCCAATTCGTACTTTTGCAGATTGGATCGGATTGTATTTTAGCTCTTGTGCAGATTAGATTGGATCCAAAATATGAAATCCGCACTTAGTGCGAATCGGATGCGCTATGAGCAAAATAGTACGGATTGAATTGGATGAACACCCCTAAATAGAAAGGGCTTAATTGTGAAGAAAAGAGGTTTTAGGGTTTATTTGTTAATTGAGTCTTTGTAAGGTCTAATTAATAAATAAGTTAAATGAAAATTTTATTTGATAATTAATTTTAATTATTAAATAAATAGTTTTGACATTTATAGGATTGAAATTAGAAAATATGACATTAGTGAAAGAGAAGATAAATTATTGAATAAAATGGTAAAATTGTAACTAGTGAGACCCACTATGTATGGCCGACCACTTAAGGTAATTTTAGCCATTTATTTATCTTTTTTTTTTTATTCTGTATAATTTAAATCCTAAACCCTAGTTGAAATACTATAAAAGGAATAAGATGGTTCTCATTCTCATCTAACTCTAATAACCTAGTTTTCATTCTTTGTCAAACAACTAGAAATTGAGAGCCTCCTTCCATAGTAATTTTGAATTCTCCTCTTCTTCTTCATCATCAATTTCGAGCCATCAGTGGTAGAGTACATGCCCACATATCAAGTCAAGTACATAATCATTTTTTTTTGTTTTTTTTTTGGAAATTTATTGAGCTCATCAGCAACACTTACAAGATAAAGTTACTTACAAAGCTTTTGTTAAAGCTTCCACCCACTCTCTATCTATTTTACTTAAGCTCTTAGCTTTCAAAGGGTTCACTCTAGCACAAACACTATTAGCAATACAATTAAAAGTGATCTTAACAGTAAGAAGCTTTTGCTCCCAAAGCACCTTGTTTCTAGCATGGCAAATGAAATAAATTGTTGATGTAATGACACTCAAAAGAACCTTTCTTTTACCTCTAGAAACTTTTTCCTTCCGAATCCACTTTAGGACATTATGGAGTTCTTTTTTCTGACTAGTAATACCAATCCAAAGCCACACTTGATGAATCACCAAACTACTGTAGATACAATTAAAAAATAGATGAGAATGACTCTCAACTCCACTTCCACACAACAAACACAAGGAAGAGTTGGTATGATTAAATCGACTAAGTCTGTCCAAGGTAGACAGACGACTCTTCAAGGCTAGTCAACTTATGAACCTATGTTTAGGAGTGCAAAATCTATCCCAAATGCCATCATAACACCATCTAACATTACTTCCATGAGGCATCTTGGCGTACAAATTAGCTATGGAAAACTAATAATTGCTAAAGCCATTTTGGAGAAGACTTGTTTTATCCTTTCTTTGGTTTGAACTATTCTTTTCCAATACCAACTAGCCTCCAAAGGGACTTGGTAGCCCCACCAATCTTGATTTTTGAGGTACACCTCATTAACCCATTTTACCCAAAGGTTGTCCTTCTTGGTAGTAATAGCCCACACATGTTTACCAATAGCACAAAGATTCCATAAAGCTATATCTTTGAAAGCCAAGCCCCCATTTTCTTAGGTTTACAAAGATCATCCCAGACAACATTCCCATTATCATTGCTCATGTCCACTCCCTTCCAAAGATAAGCACCACAAATCTATGTAATCTTTTAAATTACACCTTTTGGTAAAATAACAATTTGGGACTGATGTCGCCCAATTAGTTACACTGCGATCGCGGTAGTAAACAGGCTATATGTCGTATCCACAAGGAGGTAAATTACCACTAAAGATTAGTATAAATAGAAAATGATAGAAATGTGAATGAAGTAAAAATAATAAAATGATGAGTGAAAGAGTGTTATCAGATAAAGAGTTTGGTAAGGTAGAAATGTAGTTATGCAAATCCTATTCTAATACCGATATTAATTCAAAACACAGTTGTAATTCTACACCATTAATTACAACTGGAAGATATATATTATGAGCACAAATTAAATAATCTTGAATAAATTGAATCTAACCCCTAACTTAACAGCATATCATATTATATATCATAAATCGACAAAATACCACTATTGGCAGAATGCAGTAAACGACATAAAATACAATAAATATACAAAAATATTAATAGCATAACTTACATAAGAAAAGCATGACTGAACTTATATAAAAGATACTATTAACTTAGGAAGAAAAATTAGAAGATGAAAAACAATTTAATAAATGAGATATGGAGATGAAGCACAAAAGAATCAATATCAATAATAGAAATAAGAATTACAAAAGCTACACTCTAATCTCACCAATATTACTATTTCAATACACTCATTTTTGTCACTAAAATAAGTATAAATAAAACAGTAATAAGAGAGAAAAATAAAATGACAAAGTAATTTTCTACTCTCTCTAAAATTTGATGTCTTTCTCAATAATTTTGGGTCTATTTATAATGAACCATTGCACCCAAATTAATATTGGGAAATTTGATATTATATGCTTAAAATTAATTTATCTACTAAAAATATGCTAGCATATTTTGCATCATGCAAAATATACTCACACTATTTTTCTATCCAATTTTACCCTTAAACAAATAAAAATCAAACATCCATGTCTCTCTCTCTTTCTCCGGCGTTAACCCCGACCTAGAACCCCTATCGTCGAACACACAGACCCAGAACTTCAGTCGCAAGGCCTCACCGTCATCTTCTCTCACGGCCTCTCTTGTTTTCTGCATTTTTTTCTTCTGGTTTACCAGTTTTTTGCGATATTTTGCGATATTTAGCGAAATTTAGCGATGTATTTGCAATGATAGAACAAATCTGAGGTCAGGGATGAAGTTTAGTGATGATTTGCGATATTTAGCGATATTTCGTGATGTTTCGCGATGTTTAGCGATGATATTCGCGATGTGTTTCGCGATATAGTGAATTGGAGATGTTTTCACGATTTCGCGATGTTTCGCGACATCGTCAAAAATCAGAAAAAAAAAAAAAATGTAGAAAACAAGCGCTGTTGTGAATTAAAGACATTTAGAGATGTTTCATGATTTCGCGATGTTTCGCGACATTTAGCGATGTTTCGCGACATCGTCAAAAACCAGAAAAAAAATGTAGAAAACAAGCGAATGGGTTTCGCCGGAAGTAGTGCGGTGGTCGTGGGTTGTCGGGTGCTTCTCGTGGATGGGTCGGTGGGGTTTTGTTGGGAATGGGTTTGGAGAGTTAGAGAAAGAGAGAGAAAAACGAGAGAGTTAGAGAGAGAGTGGGGGTTTGAAATGAGGAGGGTATTGTTGGGATTAAAGATATTTGGAGGGTATTATTTTTATATTTTTTTAAGAAGCATATAAAAACAATTTATGTTTTTTTTAAGTATATAATGTCAAATTTTCCTTAATATTTTCGTGTGCCAATAATAATGGAAAAGTGGCATGAAAAGCTGAAGAAAATGGGATACAAACTGTCCAGGTGGCGCGCTCAGAATGCTTCATCAGTGAGTGGTGGAGATTGTGCTGACGAGTGTGAACCTCGTGCAGAAACAAATAATATGCTGGAGTGATCAAATCGTGGGATGCACTTGACTAAGTGGACTGGATATATATGCTGATCACTATGGCCAATTAACTTATTTGTATTTATTTCATCCAAAATGAAAGAAATAACGTGATATATATATACTAGATGAGAGTTACGTGGCGAGCCACGTAAATATTAATTTTATATAAGTTCTAGTAATTTTTGTTTAAGAATTGTAACTAAGCAACGACAACAACAATAGTAGATAGATCTATTTAAGTTTTTCATATTTGTAAAGATTATAAATCTAAACTTTTAATTTTTTTGATTTGAGATTTTGAATTATTCTGATTTATTTGTTTATGAATTTATTGAAATACGTGAATATTTATTTGTTCTGATTTATTCATACTTGAATATTTATATTGATGATTGTTAATGAAATTAGTCTGTAGCTTTATGTTTCTAGAAAAAAAAAAGTATTTTTTAATATAGACTTTAAATTTTATATTGATGATTGTTAATGAAATTAGTATGTAACTTTATGTTTCTAGAAAAAATAAAGATATTATTTTATATAAAGTTAAAATTTAAATTTATATAAACATATTTATTTTTAAAAAAAGTAATTCATAAAAAAAATCGCACACAAATAAACTAAAAAAATTATCAAGTCTATGGTGGCTCAAATTTTTCGGAAACTATATATTTGTCGACCTAATTCATCCTATATGCTAATGTGGAACTCCATAGGATCGTTACAAAGCCACTTGAAAACCCAAACTACAAAATCGAAATTAATCAAATCCACCCAACAGTAAGAAGAAAGTAGATTAACAAACACGCAAGCTTCAATAATTTAACAACATACGAAGCTAAATTTAAAATTAAGAATAATAACAAGAAAATTAAAAGAGTACCTGAAGCTCTCCGAGCAAGTCCGATAATTTATGGTTATTGAGCAAAACAGTGGCAGCGTACCCCTAGAGAGAAGAAATTAGCAAGATTGAAAGATAAGTCTTTTTGAATGGGGAAGCAAGTGTGAAATATGGTATAAAATTAATAATACATGTTCCAGCTATGACGAGGATCTTGAAAAAATCTATACCAAGTGCGAAGCCATAGCCAAGGATTATTTAAAAAAAAAAAAATTAATAATATCAATGTAAATATCTATTATTTAAAAAAATAATTTTTTTTTCTTTTGCCTATTATTATTATTATTATACGTTATTATCTGGGTTACAGAAGAAAAAGAAGTTTTAATTTTATCAAATAAAAGTAAAAGAAAGAAGGAAACTTTAACACCATAATAAACAATAAACATGATTCATGATAAAATATTAACTGAAAAAGAGGTATTCTTTCTTTGTTTTTTTCTCTCTTATTTAATTGTGTTTTCTTCATAATTTCTTAATTGAGTTGATATTTAATGGTTCCTCTACAGGGTGAGTAGTGTATATAACTATATATATTTTAATAATTTTATTAGGAAAAATTATAACTTTTTTTTAAAAAATAAAAATTATTTATTGAAGTAAAATTATACTATCTAAGAAACATCGATATTCTAATCAATTGAAATAAAAAGAAAATCCAATGGACGAAAGTATGTAGCAATAAAAAATATAGAAGAATTAATAATTAAGAAAGGAAATACCTTTATAAGTGTGGAATATGAACTTGTATCAATTAACCAAACAATCCAGATAATTAAGCACTACCCGAGATCATGAATAATAACAAATATATAATTTTTTGTTTTACGGCTAAGAATTAAAAATTGAGAAAGAATACAATAAATCGCATTAGTTACCTTGGAGGGTACATTCTTTCATTGAGAATTAAATTTATAATCTGGATCAATATAAGGCTCATAAATTACATTGGCTCTCTTCTCTGAATTACTCATTCTTAGAATTCTCCTCTTTTATTAATCGCCAGCGATATTGAGGAGAAAACATTGCTAATGTTGGCTTGATACTATTCACAAATTAGATATTTATTAGAGTAGATATTTATTTAAAATTATTATTTTAATATTTTGAAAATAATAATAATAATAATAATAATAATAAAATTTTGAATAAATAATTAGTCAAATTTTTAATTTGAAATTTAAAAACTCACCCTTAAATTTCTCATAAACTAAGAATTCGGTTATATAGGCACACTTTATATAGAATAGATATATATATATGTATGTCTTCAAGTAAAAGGCCACAAAGTCATTCCTTCATGTTGGGCTTTTGTACACTTGGGGCTTAAGAATTTATTTTCACTTATAACAATCTACTCAAATCTGAAAAATATCACAAAACTAAAATAAATTAAATATTTCCACTTAAATAAATTTACCATTAAAAAAATAAGGAATATTTAATTTATATTAATTATATGTGCATAAATAAGGACTTAAAATATACAAATTTGAGCCATAGTCACAACCCCCAACTAGCTTATTGCTAGTCTCTAGCAATTCAAGCGAACAAAAATAATGTCAACAAAATATTTTCTAGATCAAAAATATTAAAAATGACACAAATATTCAAGTAATATATTAGTGACAAGTCAATAAGAACTATACAAAATTACCTTGAATAAATCTAGAGTTGTGAGTGTGTGCACTAAACTTGAACCTTCTTACCGCAAACCATAGCACATAAAAGCTTTCGAAAAATGTACCAAGTGGAAGTCTCAACTCCATTAGCCTCACAGGTCATTGAAAATATTTATATACGGCTAAGGTATTCACTCCTGGAGTTGGAAATTGAAAAGTGAGCACTCGAAATGGATAGATCAATTTAGGACAAATATTTGAATAAACATTGAAACAAAGATAGGTTATGAATTATTTGGACAAACCACCGTAAGAGTACCACAAACCAGCTTTTCGGGATTTTTGAACGAAAATAGACAATCTCTTACATTTGTTTTTCTAGGAGCCAAAATAAATGAAAAATGAAATACTACAAACTTTTTTTTCTTTTCTTTTCTATTTTTTTTTCTTTTTTTCTTTTTTTTTTCTTTCTATTGTTTTTTTTTTTTGAACAAGAGGCAACATATAATGATGGAAATGTTACTCTTGCAACTTTTTTTTTTTTTTTTACAAAAATAAAATAATTATACAAAAGCTCCCTAATAAGATTTGTCTATAGAAAACATATCCCTTAAAGCAACATCCAATCAAACCCTAGTAACAAGTCCAAAATAATTATAACCATTTCTAAGAATCAATGAAAATTCAAAAGTTGTTTTCTCAAATCTTGCCACTCACAAAAATATGAACACTTAAACTTGGCAAATTTTCTAAGCAAATATGTGCTAACAACCATCTTACCACAAAGTTTGGCATGTCCATTTTGTAACTCTAGAAAAATTCTAAGCAATAAAGATAGTAAAAATTGGCTTGAAAATAATATTTTACAAGAATGAATGAGTAATTTTTGAAAAATTTGACCATAAAAATAGTAATATGACAAAAATGAAGAAACAAGCTTGAATATGCTTACCACCCCCAACTAAAATCAGACAATGTCCTCATTGTTTAAAAATATATACATGAAATGCATGAAATGAGAACGCTGATAGAGTGAGCCAATAAAAAATGACATGATATTGATTATTAAAAAAATAAAACTAAAGGAAGAAATAAACTAAAAGGCCACAAAGTCATTCCTTCATGTTGGACTTTTGTACACTTGGGGCTTAAGAATTTATTTTCACTTATAACAATCTACTCAAATCTGAAAAATATCACAAAATTAAAATAAATTAAATATTTCCACTTAAATAAATTTACCATTAAAAAATAGTGAAAAAACAGAAAAATACAAAAAAAGAAAAAAAATTACAAAAATACTATGGCTCGGCCCATTAAACATTTATACAGTCCACATACAAATATTTACAAAAATACCACATGCACTAAGCCTTCAGCTGTACAGAGCGAACGTTGAAGATGAACATACCTCGATCGTTTCAAAACCGCAAAACGACCAAAATGAAACCAAAACGAGGAAAATACAACCATTAATTCTGGCAAAATCAACTGGAAAAGAAGACCTGCAATGATCTAAATAGAAAATGACAAAAAATAATCAGAATAACTGTGAAAAAACTGAAATTACACATTTGTTTTCTGTTTTATTCGATCAAAACAACTCCCCCTAATATCGAAATCCAGATTCATGAAATGTAGATCTGTAACAAACAGATCTGGAGCTCCCACCAAATCCAAAACAATGTATGATGTGAAAAAGTTGCATTTTGATTGATTACTGGTTTCCAATATAAATATATTTTTTTAAAAAACACAATAAGAAGAGTAAAATCGAATAAAGGTACAACCAGTTACGTATAAGTCTGTTTATTTTTTGTTTTTCTTGCCTTATAGTTGCATTATCGTTTTATAATAGTTTATATATTATGCAGGAATTTAATTTGACGGAGACTAAGAAATAGTAGTTATACATAGTAAGTTTTGTGCAAATAGTTGCATATTAGTTTTATAATGAAATAACATATGCAAGTAGCAAAACTATAATAAAACTACAAAACAACTGTATACAAACTAAAATACAGGAAAAACTCTTTGAACATCAACATCCATGATAAATCTCATTGTTACCCATTGATGATATAAAACTGGACAGGAAACAACTAGATAAAAAACATATTAAAAAAAAATACATACAGAAGGTGTTTACACTATTAAAAAACTGTGAAAAAACTATTACAAAATGAGAAATCAATAAACACAAAACCCACAAAAGTTGAATATGAAAAAATTTCAAAAATGGGGAAAAACCAAAAAGAAACCGAAAACAAACCTCGGTTCGAACATCAGCACCAACATTAGCTTTTTTCCCAGAAATGTCTTCAACCATTTTTTCTTGCACACCGAGCTTTGTTTTCTTCTTAGGATGAGGTCTCCCACGCTTCATTAATGGAGGAGCAAAATCAGAATCTTCCTCCTCAAATAATAGGACATATTACATCCCCGCTTCAAGCCTCTATTGGGCCCTTACACCCACGGACTAATGGCTCTTATACACGGGTACGTCACTTTGGCTGCTTCCTGGACTGATGACTGACCCTACAGACCAACACGAGTGTTTCCAGCATGCTTTGTCCTCACTCGCACGCTTCCTGGGAAAACTTCCCAAGAGGTCACCCATCCTAAAATTGCCCCAAGTCAAGCACACTTAACTGTGGAGTTCTTTTGTAACACCCTAACTAGCATAGGCGTATTACGTGATTTTTTAAACATACTGTGCAGCTCGTTGCTAATCAACGAGGTTTATGGAAATCGTGATTAATTAAAATTTTTGCTTTTTAATTAAACTTATAAAATATTTAATACAAAATACTCGGGATCCCGATTACAAAATACTTTACAAAAGTATTACTGTCTAATACAAAAATACTTGTCGCCTAGCGACTAATTACATAAGCACTGTTGTCCCGAGGATCGTACGCTCCAGGCCTAACCGCCCCGACATGTACAATCTTCATCGGCTCGTCCTCACGTTTCCTCAGCTTTGGCTTTGCCCTTACCTACATATAAACATAGCACTGTGAGTCGACAGACTCAGTAAGAAAAGCATAAATCATAAAACATACATAATCCGGGTTATGATCAGACGCCCATAGCCCTGATCATAACCCTAACTGCCGTGTCCCACACGATACTGAGTCCTGAACGTTCATAAGACGGTACTATTGACAAGTAACAACCTATACTCGGTACACTGGTCATACTCCAGCTGCTAGTCATACTCTAGCCTGTACCGATGTGTTACAGTATCAGCCTATACTCGGTTCACTGGTCATACTCCAGCTGCTAGTCATACTCTAGCCTAACCGATGTGATACGGTCAAATAGCACAGTACCACCAACCCTAGAATCAGCCTATACTCGGTATACTGGTCATACTCGAGTTGCTAGTCATACTCTAGCCTAACCGATGTTATATGGTAGGATGGTACGAAGCCAACATACATATCTAATGTAATCTAGTAGGCTTCCTAACATGCATGCTAAATATGTAATAGATATGCATACTGTTATACTAATCTTACCTCAATTCCGAATTCAGGTGTGTCGGTCAACCTGAGTGGAACGAACTGCGCGGCGGTTTACAGGCTCCTAAACCATAACAATCACAACACTATTAAGTGATACGCTAAATCACTTCCTGGGGACTTAAACTAGAAACTAAAAGTTTCCTATCGATAAAAAGATGGCAACACCCTAAATAACATAAAAACGAGAAAAACTAGGGTTCCTAAAAATTCCCCAACCGGCAGACCGGTTGCACAACCGGAATTTCGGTTCTGGGAATTCCTGAACCCCATCCGGAATTCCAGTTGCACAACCGGAATTCCGGTTCCTCGCAGGAATCATTCAAAAAATCATAACTTGCTCAAATCAAATCCAATTCAAACAAAACCTTCCAGACCTGTTCTAAATACCCCATAGAACATTTCTAAAGCATCAAAACAACCTAGCAAGTACAGATACGAAAAATTCCATGTGAGCTCCAAGCTTTGAGTTCAAAACTCAAACTTGGCTAAAGCTCACCTACGAGCATCAAAGCAAGCTTAAATCTACTCAACCATGCATACAAATACTGCAGAAACCGAATTCAAACACAAACAATTTCCACAGCAACAAATTTCACAATTTCACTTTAAAAAACCAAAGCTTTTGAACCAAAACTCTAAATCAATTTAAAACCAACCAAACATGCATCAAAACAGTTTCAATCTACTCAATCCAACATGCTTGCTTAAATCTCTGAAAACAACATATAAACACAACAACAACAACCAACCCCAAAACTAGCATGCAACCTACCATTTCTCTTCAAAAATTCTAAGAAACATAAAAGAAAGATGAAGAAACTTTACCAACAATTAGAGATCACTAAATCTAATCAAAATGAGCTTGAATCACCAAGAAAACCTCCAATTCTTGCTGCTCAAGGAGGGCAGAAAAAGAGAGGAAGAGAGAAAAGCAATTTTCCAAATTTTCTAATTTTTTACAATTTTGAAATAAAGGATAAAATGAATAATTCCACTCCTTATTCAGCCAACAAATAACATTTAAAAATCATATATTTTCATCACATAAAGTCCACTAAAGGACAAAATATCATTGGGGCAAAATGACCATTTTGCCCCTCCACACTAAAATAATATAAAGGGTACTAAAGGGTATTTTTGGAAAACTCTAAACTTCCGACCAATCCCGACATTCCCGATGTCTAAATAACTGTCCCACAATAATGACATACTAAGTTGTGATTCTACTGAGCCAAACACCGAGTTCCATGTTACCGGGCACCGGAAATGCAAAATTATGAAATTAACTATATGACATAAAATGCATTTCAGAATTCGATAATAACAGCATAAATAATTAGTTAAATATCTATAAATAATTTTCATAATTAATCATAATTAACTGCTAATTTCCAAATTAAACTAAGCGGTCTTTACAACTATTCCCCCCTTAAAAGGATTTCGTCCCCGAAATCTAACCTGAACAACTCTGGATATTGAGCTCTCATATCTGACTCTAGCTCCCAGGTGGCATCCTCCACCTTGCTGTTTTTCCAGAGTACCTTGACCAACGCTATGGTCTTATTCCAAAGGACTTTATCCTTTCTACCCAGGATCTGCATTGGCTGTTCTTCGTAAGACATATCTGGCTGCAGTTCAAGGCTCTCATAACTGAGTATATGAGAGGGATCTAAAACGTATTTTCTCAACATAGAGACATGGAATACGTTGTGAACTGCTGATAAAGCTGGAGGCAACGCTAACCGGTATGCCACTTGACCTATCTTCTCGAGAATCTCGAAAGGTCCTGTAAACCTAGGGCATAACTTGCCTCTTTTCTCGAAACGTTTGATCCCCTTCATTGGAGACACCCGTAAAAACACATGGTCCCCTACTCGGAACTCAACATCTCTGCGTTTCGGATCTGCGTAACTTTTCTGTCTACTCTGTGATGCAATCATTCTAGCTTTTATTTTCTCAATTGCCTCATTGGTCCGCTGCACTGACTCCGGACCTAGGTATTTTCTCTCCCCTGTCTCATCCCAGTGGATCGGAGATCTACACTTCCTACCGTATAACAGTTCATAGGGAGCCATCCCTATCGTACTCTGATAACTGTTGTTGTAAGAAAATTCTATCAATGGTAGATATTTATTCCAAGAGCCTTCAAAATCCATAACACAGGCTCGTAACATGTCCTCCAGTATCTGAATTGTCCTTTCGGACTGTCCATCTGTCTGAGGATGGAATGCTGTACTGAATTTTAGTTTTGTACCCATTGCTTGTTGCAAACTCTGCCAAAATTTGGAGGTGAACTTCGGATCTCTATCCGAAACTATAGACTTCGGTACCCCGTGAAGTCTTACAATCTCTCTAACGTACAATTCTGCCAACTAATCCAGTGAAAAGGTTGTTCTAACAGGAAGAAAATGAGCAGATTTCGTGAATCGATCCACCACTACCCAGATGGAATCGAACAAACCCGTGGTTCTAGGTAACCCAATCACAAAATCCATCGTGATATCTTCCCATTTCCATTCAGGTAGGGTTAAAGGCTGCAGCAACCCTGCTGGTCTCTGATGTTCAGCCTTAATCTGCTGACAAGTGAGGCATCTCGATATGAATTCTACCAAATTCTTCTTCATACTGCTCCACCAAAAGTACGGTTTAAGATCCTGGTACATCTTGGTGGTGCCGGGATGCAGAGAATAAGGGGTAGAATGGGCCTCTTCAAAGATCTCATTCCTGAGTTCCACACTACTCGGAACACAAACTCTAGCTTTATACAGAAGCATCCCGTTGTCTGATACTGAAAAATCTCTAGCTTGGCCAGCCAAAACCTCGTCTCTGATTTTTACTAACTCTGGATCAGTCATTTGAGCGGCTTTAATTCTTTCCAACAAATCAGATTGCAGCGTCAAGTTGTGAAGCTGGCCTACCACAAACTCAATGCTGGATCTAACCATGTCCTCTGCTAACTGAGGTAAGATCTGAATCATGCTAGCTACCTGCCCGGGACCCTTCCTGCTCAGGGCATCGGCCACTACATTGGCCTTCCCAGGGTGATAGAGAATCTCACAGTCATAATCTTTTACTAACTCCAACCAACGCCTTTGTCTCATATTCAAATCTTTCTGAGTAAAGAAATATTTGAGACTCTTATGGTCGGTATAGATTTCACACCTTTCTCCGTAAAGGTAATGCCGTCAGATCTTCAATGCAAAAACTACCGCGGCCAACTCTAGATCATGAGTCAGGTATCGCTGTTCATAATCTTTTAACTGACGGGAGGCATAAGCGATAACCCGATCGGCTTGCATCAGCACACACCCCAGACCCTGTCTGGATGCATCACAATAAACTACAAATTTCTCTTTATCTGAAGGCAAAGCTAGCACTGGAGCTGTGATCAACCTCTGCTTCAGCTCTTGAAAACTAGCTTCGCACTTATCTGACCAAACAAACCGTTGATTCTTCTTCGTAAGTTCGGTTAAGGGTGTTGAAATCTTAGAAAACCCTTCCACGAACCTACGATAATAACCGGCTAAACCCAAGAAGCTTCTAACTTCTGTCACTGTCTTCGGTCTTGGCCAATCCCTGACGAATTCTATTTTCTCGGGATCCACCTTGATCCCATCTTTGCTAACAATGTGCCCTAAGAAGGACACCTGAGATAGCCAAAATTCACATTTCTTGAATTTGGCGTAATGCTTGTGTTCCCGAAGCCGTTGCAGAACCATCTGAAGATGTAACTCATGCTCCTCTTCTGATTGAGAGTACACAAGGATGTCGTCGATAAATACAATAACACAGATATCGAGGAAATCCTTGAATACTCTGTTCATCAAATCCATAAATGTTGCAGGAGCATTGGTTAGTCCAAACGACATAACCAAGAATTCGTAATGTCCATACCTAGTGCGGAAAGTTGTCTTTGGAATGTCCTCCTCTCGGATTTTCAACTGATGATAACCCGATCGGAGATCAATCTTGGAAAAGACCATCTTTCCCTGAAGTTGATCGAAAAGATCATCGATCCTAGGTAATGGATATTTATTCTTCACTGTTAGCTTGTTTAACTCCCGATAATCGATACACATCCTCATAGTTCCATCTTTCTTCTTTACGAACAAAACCGGGGCTCCCTAGGGTGACACACTAGGCCGAATAAACCCTATGTCAAGTAACCCGTGAAGCTGAATCTTTAATTCTTTAAGCTCAGCTGGAGCCATTCTATACGGAGCCTTGGAAACCGGTTCCACTCCGGGTGCCAAATCAATAACAAAATCAATCTCCTGCTGGGGTGGTAAACCTAGAAGTTCTTCGGGAAAAACATCTAGAAATTCTCGAACCACCTTGATGTCCTCTGGCCGAATGGTATCTGGCCGAGTGGTGTCCATCACCACGGCCAGAAACCCTAAACACCCGCCATTTAGTAACTCCCTAGCTGACATGGCCAAAATCAACGGTATCCGAGATCCCCGAACCGAACCAACAAACACAAATGGTTCTTCACTTTCCGGTTGAAAGATCACCATCTTCCTCTTGCAATCAATACTGGCTGAGTATTTAGATAGGAAATCCATTCCTAAAATAATATCAAAATCTACTAGGCTCATCTCTATCTAGTCAGCACTTAACTCCCTACCGTCTATTCTGATCGGCATAGACCTAATCCACCTTTTGGAGATAACTAACTCTCCGCCAGGTAAAAGGGTTCCAAACCCTGATTCATAACTATCACACGGTCTATCCAATTTACTAAAGATTCTGGCTGCCACATAAGAATGTGTGGCCCCAGAATCAAGCAGCACTGAGTAAAATGAGTTATTAACTGAGAGCTGACCTATTACAACTGAAGGGTTGGCTTCTGCATTAGCCTGCGTAATGGCGAACACCCTAGCTGGAGTGGGTCTCGCCGGAGCCCTTGGTGCCTCTGATCTGAGCTGGGGACAATCCCTCTTGTAATGTCCGGGCATGCCACACTGAAAGCATCCCTGACCTCTGCACTCACCCAGATGGTGCCTTTTACAACTGGGGCACTCTGGGTAAGAAAACCGGGTCTCAGCACCACCCTAACGACTGCCTCTACTCTGGTTCCCTCGGAACCTCTTGTTCTGCCCCGAGCCACCGGATGCAGTGGATGTTTTCCTCTTCTGGTCCATGGCCGAACCACTACCTCCCCTGCTGAAGCCTGATGCAGGAGGGGTAGGAGCCCCGCCACTCACTGGAGTCCTAACTGACTCCGACATACATCCAACTGCGCCCTCAGCTCGCAGTGCTTTCTCCACCATCTCAGCATAGGTGGTCTTGTCGTCTGTAGTGATCATTAGGTCATGCTTGATCTTCACATTTAATCCGTCCAGATATTTTTCCTTCTTACTGAAATCGGTTGGCACGATTCTCGAGGCCAACCTCGCCAACCGATCAAACTGTGTGGTGTACTCAGTCACACTCATATTCTCCTTCTAGGTTAGGTGGGTGAACTCTTTCCTCTTGGCACTTCTAACGGCCTCATTATAGTACTTTGCGTTGAAGAGTTCTTGGAACCTTTCCTAGGTCATGGTGGTGACATCATGAATCTGGGACACCATGTCCCACCAGACTAACGCGTCCTCTTGAAACTGAAAGGTGGCACACACCACCCTGTCATTCCCGGTGACACCCATAAAGTTCAGTATCTTTATAATCACCGTTAGCCACTATTCAGCTTTCATAACATCCGGACCTCCCAGAAAAACCGGAGGTGCCTGCTTTCGGAACCTTTCATACAGGGGTTCCATTCTGTTTGCCGCTACCACTATCTCGGCCTGAGCAACAAGGGCAGGTGCCACAGGAGCTTCTAGCACCGGCACTGCAGGAGCACCCTGCTGCCTCAATCGCTGAATCTCCTGATCTTGCTCCTCTATTCTGGCTTGCATTTCAGCAAACCTAGTTTCCCAATTCTGGGCTTCCTGATTGGCTTGGGCAGCCTGGGCAGCCTGTGGCGGGTTATCATCACCCCGACCACGAGCCCTGCCCCTGGAACCTCTACCGCGACCCCTAACATTCGGGGGAAACTGAGCTCCTTGACCCTGATTTGACCCTACTGAGTTGCCCTGACTCTTGGTGTTCCGCCTGGCGTCCATCTAGTCTGAACAGCCTGCAAAACCAAGAGATGGCACATCAGGTCATGATCAACGAGAGCTTACTAATGCCGCTTAATTTGGAAATTAAAAACATGCGCCTATTCTACTATCAGGCTACTAACATGCTTCCTATCAGGTTTTTCTTATTTCATAATAATTAAATAAACTACTAAAGCAATAAAAGCTTACTGAACCGTAGAACGAGCTAACTGCTGATGATGATTGTACATGTCGTGACGATCTTCGGAAGACAACCTAGCGGCTCTGATACCAAATTGTAACACCCTAACTAGCATAGGCGTATTACGTGATTTTTTAAACATACTGTGCAGCTCGTTGCTAATCAACGAGGTTTATGGAAATCGTGATTAATTAAAATTTTTGCTTTTTAATTAAACTTATAAAATATTTAATACAAAATACTCGGGATCCCGATTACAAAATACTTTACAAAAGTAATACTGTCTAATACAAAAATACTTGTCGCCTAGCGATTAATTACATAAGCACTGTTGTCCCGAGGATCGTACGCTCCAGGCCTAACCGCCCCGACATGTACAATCTTCATCGGCTCGTCCTCACGGTTCCTCAGCTTTGGCTTTGCCCTTACCTACACATAAACATAGCACTGTGAGTCGACAGACTCAGTAAGAAAAGCATAAATCATAAAACATACATAATCCCGAGTTATGATCAGACGCCCATACCCCTGATCATAACCCTAACTGCCGTGTCCCACACGATACTGAGTCTCGAACGTTCATAAGATGGTACTATTGACAAGTAACAACCTATACTCGGTACACTGGTCATACTCCAGCTGCTAGTCATACTCTAGCCTGTACCGATGTGTTACAGTATCAGCCTATACTCGGTTCACTGGTCATACTCCAGTTGCTAGTCATACTCTAGCCTAACCGATGTGATACGGTCAAATAGCACCGTACCACCAACCCTAGAATCAGCCTATACTCGGTATACTGATCATACTCCAGTTGCTAGTCATACTCTAGCCTAACCGATGTGATATGGTCGGATGGTACGAAGCCAACATACATATCTAATGTAATCTAGCAGGCTTCCTAACATGCACGCTAAACATGTAATATATATGCATACTGTTATACTAATCTTACCTCAATTCTGAATTCAGGTGTGCCGGTCAACCTGAGTGGAACGAACTGCGCGGCAGTTTACAGGCTCCTAAACCATAACAATCACAACACTATTAAGTGATACGCTAAATCACTTCCCGGGGACTTAAACTAGGAACTAAAAGTTTTCCTATCGATAAAAGCATGGCAATACCCTAAATAACATAAAAACGAGAAAAACTAGGGTTCCTAAAAATTCCCCAACCGGCAGACCGGTTGCACAACCAGAATTCCGGTTCTGGGAATTCCTGAACCCCATCCGGAACTCCAGTTGCACAACCGAAATTCCGGTTCCTCGCAGGAATCATTCAAAAAATCATAACTTGCTCAAATCAAATCCAATTCAAACAAAACCTTCCAGACCTGTTCTAAATACCCCATAGAACATTTCTAAAGCATCAAAACAACCTAGCAAGAACAGATACGAAAAATGCCATGTGAGCTCCAAGCTTTGAGTTCAAAACTCAAACTTGGCTAAAGCTTACCTACGAGCATCAAAGCAAGCTTAAATCTACTCAACCATGCATACAAATACTGCAGAAACCGAATTCAAACACAAACAACCTCCACAGCAACAATTTTCACAATTTCACTTTAAAAAACCAAAGCTTTTGAACCAAAACTCTAAACCAATTTAAAACCAACCAAACATGCATCAAAACAGTTTCAATCTACTCAATCCAACATGCTTGCTTAAATCTCTGAAAACAACATATAAACACAGCAACAACAACCAACCCCAAAACTAGCATGCAACCTACCATTTCTCTTCAAAAATTCCAAGAAACATAAAAGAAAGATGAAGAAACTTTACCAACAATTAGAGATCACTAAATCTGATCAAAATGAGCTTGAATCACCAAAAAAATCTCCAATTTCTTGCTGCTCGAGGAGGGCCGAAAGAGAGAGGAAGAGAGAAAAGCAATTTTCCAAATTTTCTAATTTTTTACAATTTTGAAATAAAGGATAAAATGAATAATTTCACTCCTTATTCAGCCAACAAATAAAATTTAAAAATCATATATTTTCATCACATAAAGTCCACTAAAGGACAAAATATCATTGGGGTAAAATGACCATTTTGCCCCTCCACACTAAAATAATATAAAGGGTACTAAAGGGTATTTTTGGAAAATTCTAAATTCCCGACCAATCTGTTAGCCCAAGATATGTTTCCAAGAGGGGGGGTGAATTGGAAATTTAAACTAATTTCGGAAAATTAAAACTTTTAACACAAAATTATGCAATTAGTCAATTAATCAAGTAAAAGCAAGTAGTATGGCAAGCAATATATTAAGACAAATAATTAAACTTGTAAAGTAAAGAGTTTAAGGATTAGAAAATGCAAACTCTCGATTTTTACAAGGTTCGGTAGAACTATGCCACCTACGTCTTTGGTCTTCAAAGCTATGGACCTAGCTTTGAGTTCCAATATCGAGCCAAGTTAACGGGCTTGACTAACCCTTACAACCAGGAAATTTTCACCAAGGTATTTCCAAACCTCTTACAATAGTTTCGCACCCCCGAGGACTATTAACCTCTTTCTCGGATTGTTGAAGTGCCAATCTCACTATTACCGGGTTGTTTACAAAACCGGTGCCAACCTCACCTCAATCACAATATGGAAATGTGTTTGATATACAAGCTAAAATCACTCTAGAAATATGATGATACAATGGAAACCTAGAGTGAAAAGCAAGCACACTTAAGATGAATAAAATCAAATTTTGGCTCAAAGTGTGTGAAAAGTGTTGGTTTGGATTTCAAACTTAGAAGCTCCTTAATCTCACTTAGATAGGTTAGATATATGTAATAAATGCTCAACCAACTTGTTTTTTGAAAGAAAAATCGAGTTTATATAGTGTTTGATAAAAAAACTAGCCGTTTATAGCCGTTAGCACGTTTCCCGAGGTGAGGTCAGCCATGAACCGGAAGTCCGGATGGGAACCGGAATTCCGGATTGATTACAACCGGAATTCCGGTTGCCATCTGGAATTCCGGATGATTGACCAGAGGCAAAAGTGCCATTTTTCGGGACTTAAACGCGAATAACTTCTTACTCGATTATCCGATTTCAGAAATTCCAACTTTGTTCTCTTAGTTAAACAAAATGTAATTTAGAAATTCAATCAAAAAAAATTTTGAACTATCGTGTGAGAAAACTTGTTGCACAAGTTAGTGAATGGGCCAAAATTCAAATTTATAAAAACTTAGTGTGCTATGCAAATCACTTTAACAAGACTAAAGTAGATTTATACCATTTAATTTTGAGTAGTCTTGATGTAGATGAGCCTCCTAGCTTGATTTGCATGTTTTTGATCCCAAGTTGACTTTTCCCGAGAGTTGACCTTGACTTTGACTTTGACTTTGACTTTCGGGTTGACTTTTTGACTTTGGGCTTTTGAAGACCTCTTTTGAATAGGGTCTTGAGTTGTTGATCCCTTGATGAATCTTTTGCTCTTGATATGCTTGTTGAATCCATTTAGTGTTGCTTTCAAAAGTTTGGTAAAAATACCAAAATATTTATTTTCTCTTTAAATTTGCTACAAAATCAATAAATCATTAGTAACAAATAATAATCAAATATTTGTTAATCATCAAAACAAGGAGATCGAAAAGTTTGAGTTAACACAATCCTGACATTCCCAATGTCTAAATAACTGTCCCACAATACTAACATACTAAGTTGTGATTCTACTAAGCCAAACACCAAGTTCCATGTTACCGGGCACCGGAAATGTAAAATTATGAAATTAACTATATGACATAAAATGCATTTCAAAATTCGATAATAACAGCATAAATAATTATTTAAATGTCTATAAATAATTTTTTTTCATAATTAATCATAATTAACTGCTAATTTCCAAATTAAACTAAGCGGTCTTTACATCTTTTGTGATGGGCTACCGAAAAACAAGATGCATCTTGTTGATATAGGTAGTACCGATCAATCCATTTAAGCTCTCTTCAACTGTGTAGTCCCATACCTACACAGTCTCAGAATCATCCCACTTGACCTTCCCCAGGCGGTGTGGGATTGCACAGCTTACCCGGTATTTCCCCTTACGGATCACGGGACTACTAACTGTCACAATCACCTCCCTTACGGGGTCCGACGTCCTCGTCGACCACAATTCTGGCTGGGTCAAGGCTCTGATACCATTTGTAACGTCCCCGCTTCAAGCTTCCATTGGGCCCTTACACCCACGGACTAATGGCTCTTATACACAGGTACGTCACTTTGGCTGCTTCCTGGACTGATGACTGACCCTACAGACCAACACGAGTGTTTCCAGCATGCTTTGTCCTCACTCGCACGCTTCCTGGGAAAACTTCCCAGGAGGTCACCCATCCTGAAATTGCCCCAAGTTAAGCACGCTTAACTGTGGAGTTCTTTCGTGATGGGCTACCGAAAAACAAGATGCACCTTGTTGATATAGGTAGTACCAATCAATCCATTTAAGCTCTCTTCAACTGTGTAGTCCCATACCTACACAGTCTCAGAATCATCCCACTTGACCTTCCCCAGGCAGTGTGGGATTGCACAGCTTACCCGACATTTCCCCTTAAGGATCACATGACTACTGACTGTCACAGCTAGTGATTTCAAACCCATTTTAGATTTTTTTTTTTCTGAACAGGGGAAGGAGATGAGGATGAACGGGTCACAATCATTTTAAATAGAGATTGAAAACAAAAGGAAAGAGGGAAAACAATTATGGGATTGGTTTAGTGGGAGTTGAAAAAATTTTGAAGAACAAAAATGAGAGGGAAATTTTTTTTGAGGAATCGTGGGGAGTTATGGTTCAATAATGGAGGTTACTTGATCTGATTAAAAAAATGAATAGAAATAAAAAATCAAATGAAAACAAAAGAAAAAAAAAAAGAAAGGAAAGTGATTGATGGTTAATAGGTGCATGGATTTTACTTGATCTAATTCAAAAAAAAAATGAATAGAAATAAAAAATCAAATGAAAACAAAAGAAAAAAAAGAAAGGGAAGTGATTGAGAGTTGATTGATGGTTGATAGGTGCATGAATTTGATGTGCAAGTGGTATATGTGTAATAAAATTAAGAGAGAAGGTAAAAATGTTGATGTAACCGTGTTGTTGTACATATGTAATAAAGTTGGTATTTTGTATTTTTGGTGTAAAAATTTCTAAAAAATAAGGAATATTTAATTTATATTAATTATATGTGCATAAAT
Organism: Cannabis sativa; assembly: GCF_029168945.1. Lineage (NCBI taxonomy): Eukaryota > Viridiplantae > Streptophyta > Magnoliopsida > Rosales > Cannabaceae > Cannabis > Cannabis sativa. Next base: position 28,914,545 of record NC_083602.1, on the reverse strand, counting down.
AAGGACTTAAAATATACAAATTTGAGCCGTAATCAGGGACCAATAAGTGTTAATAGACAATAAGACAGAGTTGATGAGGACCATTCTTCCTGCGTAAGAAAGGTTCCTCAAACTCCAAGTTTTGATTCTGGCTATCATTTTCTCCACTAAACCTTCACAGTCTGCTTTATAAATTCTTTTTGAGTTTATTGCCATTCCAAGATATTTAAAGGGTAAAGAGCTTTTTTTCAAAGCAGACATATCAATAATATTATCCAAAGAAAGAGAGTCCAAACCTGCTCCATGAACAACAAATTTTCCTTCATTAGCTATAAGCCTAGAAGTGTTCAAAAATAACTAAAAGCCTCTTAGTAGTAGGAGAGCAGACTTGAAATCACCCTTGCAAAAGAGAAGCAAGTCATCTGAAAAACATAAATGGTTAAGTTTCAAGCTCTTACGTCTCGGGTGAAAAGCAAAGTCACAAATCTTTGCAATTTTAGCCATGATTCTATGCCTATCACAAAGAGGAGCGGCGACATTGGGTCCCCTTGACGAAGACCCCTCTTAGACTAGAGATACCCATGTAATGAACCATTCACCATAAACGAGAAGCGAGGAGTAGTGACATAAACCATAATAAGCTCAACAAACTTCTTTGGGAACATAAGAGCTTCAAGCATTTTCTTAAGAAACTCTCAATCCACTGTATCATAAGCCTTCTGCAAATCAATTTTGAAAAGACAAGACGATTTGACCGCTTTTCTTTCATAGCCTCTAACCATATATGTTGTGTACAATTCACCTTCCTTTGATAAAACCACTCTGGTTTTCATAAATAATGTCAGGAAGCACTTCTCTCAATCTGTTGCAAATCATTTTTGTTGCCACTTTATAGATCACATTACAGCAAGCAATTGGTCTATAATCATTCATAGACTCAGGGCACAGAGTCTTAGGAACAAGAGTAATAGCGGTAGCATTAATTTCCTTCAATAACTTACCAGAGTTGAGGAAAGAGATAACAACATTCGAAACATCCTTCCCGATTATATCCCAAGTGTCTTTAAAGAAGGCACTACTATAACCATCAGGGCTAGGAGATTTTTCATCTGGGATTGAGAAAAGAGCATGCTTAACATCAGCTTCTGTATAATCTTCAATCAATTTGGCAGCTTGAAAGTTAGAAATAACAACCCCTTCTCTCACAATCTTCTTGTTCACCTTGGTTGTACTAGCATTCCTTGTACCAAGCAGAGTCTGGTAGAAATCAAGAAAGGCATGTATCATTTTATCTTGCTCCTCTACCCAATTGCCTCTCGTATCTTTAATTGAGTAGATGGTGTTTTGAACTCTTCTTTTCCATATACTAGCATGAAAAAGTTTGGTGTTATCATCACCATTCTTTATCCAAGCTAACTTCGCTTTTTGACTTAAGAAGAGTAAGTAGTTCTGGTGATTCTCATTGTATCGCAATCTAGCCTCTTTCCCCTTCTTCAATAACTCCTCATTACCATGATAGTTTTGGAGAGCTTCTTGAGCCGAAATCAACTCCATCAAGGCAATGCCATCTAATGTCTCAATATTCTCTTTCCATCTTGAATAAGAGCTCTCAACCCAACTTTCATCCTTTTTATCTTTCAAACCAAATTAAACATGGGAGTTTTGGTCACATTTGTCTTCCAATAGTCACTAACAGTTGCATTAAATTAGTTTAAGTTTTTCCAGAAATTAAAATACCTAAAAGGCTTGTGGGTATTATTAATTGCAGGATAAATTGAAACCAACATAAGACAATGATCAAAGTCTCCTTCTGGGAGAAAAGTGACTTTTCAGCCGTCTTATAAAGATTAACCCACGAAGCATTTGCTAGCACCCTATCAAGTTTTGCAAAATTTCTATCTTTCCCTTCTTACTTGTTATTCGAAGTGAAAAAACTTCTATTGAATTTCTCATCTTCTAAACCACAATTACTAACACACTGCTGGAAAGGAACTAACTCATTAGTGTTACCACGAAAGTTAATTCTTTCATTAGTAGCAAGAACAGAGTTAAAGTCACCTCCCACAACCCACAAATCCTTATTCTTTGTGGCCAAGTCCTTTACAACACTCCATAAATCCAGCCGCCCTTTATTATCATTAAAAGCATACACCACAGTCACTGCAAAACTAAGACTCCTTTTCGGTTTCAAAATACAATGGATCCATTGACTAGAACCACCTTTAATGTCAACCTCAAATGAGTTAGGATTCTAAGCTATCACTATTCTACCATTAGGGTAGTAGGCAAGGTTAGAAGTAAAGCACCACCCTTGGAACATATTAAGGTACAAGTTCCCCATTCGAGAAGCCTTGACCTTTGTTTCGAGGAGAGATCAACAAAACCAATATTCTTATTATGAATAATTCTCATGACATCTTTTTGTTTATTAGTTTTGTTAATCCCTCTTGTATTCCAAATGAACAACTTATCCATTTATTGGTGGAGGATCTCCCCCTCCATCAATAATGGACCTAACCTTGCAAACCACTTCACCCACTTGAACTCGTGGCATTTCATCCTCCAAAACTTCAAATGTGTTACTTGTTTGGACTTTCCAGTTCTTAGCAATAGTCATTTTCCCCGCTTAACTGTTTGAAAGCCATTTGCATCTTGAATTTCAATTTGATTTTTTGCATCAACCACCAAAGGGACTTTAGGCTTCCAAATTTGCTTAACTTGTTCTATCTTTTTCTCCTTCCTGGAAACTTCCTTTGTATATCCTATGCCTTTGCAAATGTCACATTTTTTGGGTTTCCATTCATAAGTACGTCAATATAAACTTTTTCTCCTTTCTCATCTTAAAAATGAATTTGATTAGGAAATCCAAGTTTGATGTCCATTTCAACAAGAACCCGAGCATACTGTAGCCTATCCCGATTCAATATTGCTTGATCTTGTTCAATCATATTGCCAATCATGCTAACAATTTTTGCCATTGCCCTTTCTCCCTAATATTTGAGTTCAAGTTGTCTCAATTGAACCCAAATAGGGACTTTCCAAACTTCATTCTTAGTAAATTGAGTATCGGGATCCCAAGCTTTCATTATCAACGATTTCCTATCAAAGAATTGATATCCCCCCTTTGGAATTCCATCCTGAGCTTCAACAGTATGGAATCTAACAAGGAGAATGCCATGAGCCAATAAGCTGATTTTATCAACTTGTGCCTTCCAAATCCTTCTAAAGAAACCTTCAATGACATTAATAGGGGGTTTGAACCTAAAACATTGCACACAATCGCAGAATTCTAGAAATTTACTTCATCAACAATATCCTCATCACAGATTTTAGCACATTTACCCATTTCCCCCAAATCCTCTTTTTCAACGTGTAATACATGGAACTTAAGGACATTAGTAGTACCTGAAATGTACACCCGAGCTCCCAAAATTTCAAAAAATGTTGCTCGAATACCTGGTTTTCGGAGGAGTTCACGTTTAGAGGCTCTTGGAGAAAGGGATACACCAATCCCTGTCTCCGATTAGGTTATGAACTTTGATTTGGGGTAGCATCGTTTCCATCTCTGTTATCTCCTTTATTGTTGCACTTAGAAGCTCCTCAATCGCATCCTCAAATTCTGAATCAAAGAAGGCAATCGATTTCACTCCCAAGAGTTCATCAAGAGATTTGGTCTTCTTCATCAGGTCTAAAGACAACGGGCCACATTTCTTCTTTGCCTTCGGACTGGTCGGTTTCTTCTTCAGTGCCTTCAATCTCGTCGCTGACAACTTTGCCGCCTTGGTTGTCCTTTCCGATCTCCTTAAACGAGGTCTCCCTGCCATAGCTGACTCTGCCCTAGCAGAGCAGGAAACACACGTTTTAAGTTCTTAATCATAGTGTGGAAGATTGTGAAGAATCCAACCAAACTGAAGGAGAGAAGATCCAGGTTCAGATCTTGATAAGGCTCTGCTACATAAAAGAATCAAGGGCTAGAGATCTGAATGGAAAGAGTCATTATTATTCCGCTGCCATCAATGTAAGGATTTTTTAATCTTTTATGTGTTTATTTTATCGTATTAAGAAATTCATATTTAAGGTGTTAGATTATAGAATTATAATCAATATACATGTTAGTAAATCTAGATTCTAGTAAAATAACTTCCAACAAAAGGAATAGTAATTACAATGAATGGTAATAAATGAAAAGATTTGGACATCCATATTTATTTATTACATATAACACTCCCCCTTAGATGTCCATAATAATTGTCTCATTAAAAATCTCGCTGAGAAAATCCAGTGGGACAAAACTCGATCAAGGGAAAAAGAGTGCAGTACAAAATTACTCCCCCTTCTTTTGTCATTCTTGGAAATCTTTTAATCGACGCATTCTAATATTGTGAACTATCTTCTCGAATGTTGATATTGTTAATGACTCTGCAAATAAGTCTGTAGGATTTTCATTTGATCAAATTTGTTGAACATTGATATCACCATTCTCTTAAAGATTATGTGTAAAGAAGAATTTTGGTGAAATGTGTTTAGTTCTATCTCCTTTGATGTACCCTCCTTTTAGTTGAGCGATGCATGCAACATTATCTTCAAAGAGAACTGTTGGTACTTCTTTATTGGTTATTAATCCACATGATCCTCGATTATGTTGTGCCATTGATCTTAACCATACACATTCTCAATTTGCCTTGTGAATTGCAAATATCTCATCATGATTTGAGAAAGTATCCACTAGAGTTTGCTTTCTCAACTGCCAAGATATAGCAGCGTCGCCATAAGTTAACAGATAACCTGTTTAAGATCTAGCTTTATGTGGATTAGATAAATATCCTCCATCCGCGTAGCCAATAAATTGCGACCCTTAAGTATTAGAATAGAACAATCCTTCATCAATAGTGCCCTGGAGATAGCGAAATATGTGCTTAATCTCTTTCCAATGTCTATATGTTGGATCAGAACTAAATCTTGCTAACAAATTAACAGAGAAAGTTATACTCTTGTACAGTTAGTAAGATACATCAATGCTCCTATTGCACTAAGATACGGTACTTCAAGACCAAGGAGCTCTTTATGTTCTTCTTTAGGTCGGAAAGGGTCCTTATTCACATCAAGTGATCTAACTACCATTGGGCTTCTCAATGGGTGTGATTTATCCATATAAAACTATTTCAAAATCTTTTTAGTATGAGTTGACTGATGAATGAAATTCTACTTTTTAAATGCTCAATTTTTAAACTAAGACAAAATTTTATTTTTCCTAGATCTTTCATTTCGAAATCTTTCTTTAGATATTTCACAATTTCTGAAAGTTTCTCAAGAGTTCCAATAATACTTAAGTCATCAACATAAACAACAATGATAACAAACTTAGAACTTGAACTTTTTATAAAAACATATGGGCAAATAGAATCATTTGTGTATCCTTACTTTAACAAATATTTATTAAGTCGATTGTTCCACATGCGTCCTGATTATTTTAATCCATACAATAATCTTTGTCATTCAATTGAGCACATTTCTAGATGGCTTGAATTATATGCATCAGACATCTTAAATCCTTTAGGGATTTGCATGTAAATATCACTATATAGTGATCTATACAAATAAGATGTGACTACATCCATTAATCGCATATCAAGTTTTTCACTCACAGCCAGGCTAACCAAATATCTAAATATTATTGCATCCACCACAGGAGAATATGTCTCTTCATAATCAATACATGGTCTTTGAGAAAATTTTTGTGCTACAAGTCTTGCTTTGTATCTCACAACTTTATTTTTCTCATTTTTTTAACATACAAATACCATTTGTATCCAATAGGTTTCACACCTTCAGGTGTTTGGACTATAGGTCTAAATACTTTGCGTTTAGCAAGTGAATTCAATTCTACTTGAAATGTTTCTTTCTATTTTGACCAATCTTTTCTATTTTGACATTCTCTAACAGATTTAGGTTCAAGATCCTCGTTTTCATTTATAATTTCTAGTGCTACATTATAAGCAAAAATATTATCAACAATTACTTCGAGTCGGTCCCATTCTTTTCCTGTATTGACTTAATTTATTGAGTTCACATAATTTTGTAAAACTTTTAGGTACTTAAATCTCTTCAAGAGAATTTTTTATGTCAACATCTTCCTGAAAATTTTTAGCCTCTTCATTGGGACCATCTTGATTATTTTATCCTTTCCTTTTTCGAGGATTTTTATCTTTGGAACCGACTGGTCTGCCACGCTTCATGCATGCTTTAGCATCTTTAGAAAATTGTCCTTCTGAGACATTAATTCGAGCTAGAGAATTTTCAGTTGGAATATGTGATTTTATAATTTTCTTTGGGTCAGTGAATGAATCTGGTTATTGATTCGCAATATTTTACGAATGGATTATCCTTTGAACTTTAAGTTCACATTTATTTGTACAAGGATCGAATTGAGATAATGATTGTGCATTCCATGTAATTTTTTTTTTCCATTTGTTTCTTTTCTCCTCTCCCTAAAGCCAAGAAACTTGTCTCATCAAAATGACAATCAACAAAAGGTGCCGTAAATATATATCCAGTTGTGGGTTCAAGATATTTATGATAGACAGAGATTCATACCCAACATATATTCTCAACCTCCTATGAGGACCCATATTTGTTTGTTGTGGTGAAGCAATCAGAACATATAATGTACATCCAAAGATTCTTAACTGTTAAATATTTGGCTCCTGACTAAAAGCCAATTGCAATTGGGAGCATTTGTGATACAATGTTGGCCTAATATTTACAAGTGCTACATCATGTAAAATAGCATGTCCCCAAGCTGAAATTGGAAGTTTTGTTCTCATAAGTAATGGTCTTTCGATTAACTGGAGACGTTTAATGAATGATTCCGCTAGACCATCTTGTGTATTTACATGAGCAACTTGATATTCTACTTTTATCCTTATTAACGTACAATAATCATTAAAAGTATATGATGTAAATTCACCAACATTATCATGAGGATCTATCTTGATTGCATAATCTAGAAATTGTACTTGTAATCAGATTATTTGAGCAAGCAATCTTACAAATGCTACATTATGAGTAGAAAATAAATAAAGATGTGACCATCTAGTTGATACATCTAACAATACCATAAAATATCTAAATAGTTCACATGGTGGACAAGTAGGCCCACATATGTTGCCCTGAATTCGTTCAAGGGGATTCAATTCTAACTCTTACTAGTGATGGCTTAATGACTAACTTTCCTTCAGAACAAGCAGCACATGAGAACTCATTGGATAATAGAATATTTTGGTTCTTTAATGAATGATCGTGTGAGTTCTTTATTATTCTATGCATCATGATTGAACCGACATGGCCTAACCGGTCATGCCAACAATAAATGAACTTTTCAGGTTTGTGAACCTCTCGTTCGCAATAACGTGTGCTTCTATTGTACTTATACGTGTAACACTTACAAACCAGAAGACAAACCAAACAATTTTTTTAATATGCACTTTTTTTCTTGAAACAATAGATATAATGTAAAGATATTCAATACTATTTTCTGTTGGGTTTTATGCCCTAAATAAAACTCATTTCAATATAATCAGATTTACTTATTAATATAGATCAGAAATAACATTTAATGTTGCATGGTTCACATGATTTATTTCATGATTATATGTACATAATGTATAAATTCATCTGAAACCCTTTTCACATACTTGATCCTGTTTATTGTGCCGTCAACACATTGGAAAGTAAACATGACTATGTGAATAAAGTTTCCTAGATTTATCAGACACAGGGTTTTACTGATATGATAATCTACAACAGAGTTTACTTGCATTTGGAGAAATGCTATGTTCTTTCCAGAGCATTGGTTAAAGTAAAGCTCAGGTTGGATGCATGGAGTATGCATCGGAAGGGACCGATATTGAACTTTGACTTAGATTTAATTAAACTTACCGTAAAATCTATTCAAGTCAATATCGCCTAGTTGATCCTAGATCAAATGATCTTAATCCTGTTATGATTAGGCTCAATCTTGAAAGGCTATTCGTGTTCCTTGAATTGTTAGTTAAGCCTACTTTTAGGTCAGGGTGATACGTACTTTTTGGGAACACGGTAGTGCAATTGAGTGGGAGCGCTAGCATAAACATGGAATCTATAGCTTCTATCTGGCGAATAGTAAGCAAAGGATGATCTCCTTCGAGCTTGACCAAACGAAAATAAATGGTGGAGATCTCATTTCACATAAGCTGAAATATCATTTATGCAGGGTCAAGTGTTTTAAGGAATAAATACATTGTAGGGTGTAACGGTAATTTAATCCCTTTACAGTGTAGATCATTCATATAGAGGATCATTGATCACATTAGGATTATAACAATGGATAACTAATGATGTGTCTATATGGTGGAACATATAGAGCATTCTATATACTAAGAGTGCAATTCTAAGTTCTATGCGTGGATTCAACGAAGAATTAATAAGTTAGTGAATTTTAGTGCTAAATTCTTGATCTACTTATTGGAAGCTCGGTTATATAGACCCATGGTCCCCCCACTAGTTGAGATAATATTGCTTGTAAGACTCATGTAATTGGTTTTGATTAATCAATTATAATTCACAAATTAGACTATGTCTATTTGTGAAATTTTCACTAAGTAAAGGCGAAATTGTAAAGAAAGAGTTTATAGGGGCATATTTGTTAATTATGATACTTTGTATGGTTCAATTAATAAATATGATAAATGACAATATTATTTAATAATTATTTATAGTTATTAAATAGTTAGAATTGGCATTTAAATGGTTGAATTAGGAAATTGGCATTTTTGAGAAAATCAGATACAAAAGGTGTTAAAATTGCAAAATTGCAAAAAGCAAGGCCCAATCCACTAAGTGTATGGCCGGCCACCTATTGTAGGTATTTTAAGTTGATTTTTTCATTATTTTAATGCCATATAATTCAAATCTAACCCTAGTGGAATGCTATAAATAGATAGTGAAGGCTTCAGGAAAAACAGACTTTTTCCTGACACTTTCTGAATGAGAAAAACCTGAGCCTCCTATCTCTCTTCTCTAGCCGCCACTCTCACTCTCTCTTCTTCCTTGATAATTTCGACCTACCTTAGTGATTAGAGTAGTGCCCACACACATCAAGCAATACCTCAATCATAGTGAGGAAGATCGTGAAGAAAGATCATCAGCAAAGGAGTTTCAGCATCAAAGATTCAGAGAAAGAGATCCAGGTTCAGATATTGATAATGCTCTGCTACAGAAAGGAATCAAGGGCTAGATATCTGAACGGAAGGAGTCATTATGTTCCGCTGCACCCAATGTAAGGTTTCTTAAACTTTATATGTGTTTAATTTATCGTTTTAGAAAGTTCTTATTTAGGATGTTAATAAACATACTTGTGAGTAGATCTAAGATCCTGGTAAAATAATTTCCAACAACTGGCCTCAGAGCCATGGTAATTGATTTACTTGCAAGAAATTTGGACTTTAAAACGATTGTTTGTATGTTTTTGGATGGTATCATGTTGTATTGAGTGTTATTTGATGATTGATTGATGTTTGTAAATTTTCGTGAAAAATAATTGCGATTCTGTTTCTGGAATTATTTTTATTGGATAGTATGGAAAAAATTAAGCAAGTTAGCCTTTTACAGAACTCAATTTCGATTTTATTTGAATTAGTTATGATTTTTTGAAGATTCGAAAAAATCGGAGCTGTGCTGAAATTTTCCTGCGATCGCGAAAACTGTCCGTACAGTTCACAATTTTTTCGTTTTTCTTCGATTTTTCATGCTTTTTCATGGAATTAACTTCCGATTTTTTGTATAGTTTTGTATTTATACTATTACTATTCCTAATTCAATTCTAATTATCATTTTGAATTAATTTAATATTTTTTAAATTTAATTCAAGATATTAGTGTAATTTGAATTTGAATAGAATTAGTATCTATCTTCTTGCTTAAAAATCTATCTTATTTTTAAATTTGATTATATCTTATCTTAATTTTAAATTTAAGGTCAGATTTTATATATATTTTTTAAATTAAATCTTTTTTAGATATTTTGACCTTATTTAAATTTAAAATAAGATAATTATAATCATGTAATTTTAAATAGATGTAAGATATTTTGCTAACTTTTAAATTTTGTTATTTTATTTATTTAAATTAAATTTAAAATCTGAAAAAGATATTTAACTTATCTTTTCTAATTTTTATTTATAAAATAACATTTAAATTTTAAAAGTAGTTAGCAAATTTTGAAATGATATTTAGGTTGGTTGAAACCTAATTTTTCAAAATTGTAGGTTTAATTTTAAATTTAAATTTTTTTAAATTTTGAATGATTCAAATTTTTTTTAAATTTTCGAAAAATTATTTTTTAATTAATTAATTATTTCGAAATTAATTATTTAATTTAAAATTAAATAAATCCTACATCCAACTATCCAGCTAACCTTGTTGCAGGAGTATGTGTTTTAGCTTGTTTGTAAGTTTTCAAAACCTATTATTACTTGATTGCAAATAGCCATGGTTGCTTTTTGCCAGATCTAATGATCTGATGGTTCCCTTGGTCAAGTTAATAATTTGTAACAGGTATATTTACAATCTTCTTTCATCTGTGTATGACCTAGCAACATGATAGGACTCATCCAAAGTGTGCATGTGTGAGTCTATGTGTTTAATTTGATTATAGATACATATAGGTTGTTGTTGCTAAAATAAATTATCATAGTTCTTGATAGAATTTATTTAGGCCCATTTAGTTATTGGGCTTATTCAATTAATAACAATTGTTCTTATTAGAGTTAAATTCCTCTCTTTTGGGCCTTGTGTGAGAGTTGGGAGCCATAGTAGTGGGTACGACATACTGAACCCAGCACCCCCTCACATAAATAACCCCAATTGTGAAGGCCCATTTGCCTGATTTGAACAACTGTACTAGGTTAATTACACTAGTTTAACCTAATAAAATTGATTAGCAACATAATTAATTTCATTTATTTTGAAATTAATTTAAGAAAATTATAGTTTAAAGAATTTTTTATTCTAAGCTAAACTATATGTATTTTCTTGTATTTAATTAAATATAGAATTATAACCATCTAGATTCTTTCTGGAACTTAATTTAAATTTTTCATTAAATATTCTTATTTAAGTTGATATTTAGTTATCTACAACTAACCAACTTAAATCTGAATATCTTTTGAATTTCAAATTTCAAAATTAAGTTGAGGAATTTTAGGCATTGGTTATTAAGATTCTTTAGATATTTTTTAAGTTAATATCTTTTCGAATATTAACTTAAAATGGAATATTTTCAAATTAAGTGGTTACAACTTAATTTTTGATATTTAATTAAATTTAAATTTGAAAAATATTTAAGTTCTAGATTTTTTCTAATACAACTTAAATTAGATATTTTTTTTAAATTTTGTGGAAAAGATACTTAGTCAAATAAGATATTTTCTAGATAGTTATTTCTAGACTACTTATTATTTCTAATATTAAATAGGAAAATATTATACATTGTGAAATTAATTATTTATATAATTAATTTTGGTACAATTTATTTTAAGTATATTTTTCCTAGTATTAAACTAGAGACTAATAATTAAGCCTTCTCTACACTTAATTATTTATTTCTTGAATTTAATACATTTAATTAATTTGAAAATTGAATATCTAAGTTGATTTTTATCATCATACTTAAATATTTCTTTTTCATGACATTTAATTAAATAGAAAATTATTTTTAGTTGAAATTTATTTTTTCAACTAAATTTAAATAATTTTCAAAATATATTTTTTCTTTATTTTATTAATCAATTTTCGAAATTGCATTTCTTAAATGCTAGAATTTCGAATTTTATCTTGAAAAATAGATTAAGTTGTAAATTAATTATTTATTTTAATTAATTCTTGGATCAACTTAAATCAATGATTTTTTCATTTATTGATTAATTTAAAATAAATTGAATTAAAGTATATTACTAGAAATTGAATTAATTAGTCAAAGGAAAATCTAGATAGATGATATTTTTGCTTGAAGTATTTTTCTAGTGTATTTAATTAAATAGAAAATTAATATTTAAGTTGATTTTCATCATCATACTTAAATATTTGAAAATTTTCTTATATATTTAATTAAATAGGAAAATTATATTTTTTTGTTGCAAATTAATTTTATTAATTAATTTTGGGCCAACATTAAATTAGAATAATTTTTCCAGGATTAATTTTTTATTTTAACATGCATTTTCGAAAATTGTATTCTTAAATACTTTAATTTTTTGAAATGCAATATATATTTATAGAAAATTAAATTTGAGTTGTAAATTAATTTATATTAATTTTGTAACAACTTAAATTGAATATTTTTCTAAATATTTATTGGAAATTATTACTAAGATAGAAATAATTCATGTTATTTTTATATCCATCTAAGTAAAATTTATAAATATTAAATTAAAATTTATATTTAGAATTTTTCATTCTAAATTGGAACTTTTAAATAAATATATATTTAAAATAAATAAATTAAATAAAGAGAATCAAAGAAAATACAACTCACTTTAAATAATGAGCTTGTCTATTATTAAGATATTCGATCTCCATTGTTGGTCTTACAAAAGTTAAATATTTTCAATATAACCTCGAGACGCTAGACTTCGTCCCCCTATGGATGGTTATTCGTTGAACGCATTTAACACCGTAAGATTTCATTTGATAAGTGTTTTGTGAGTTTTCGTCTCTATTTAGACTCTCCCCTACGGTGACTACTTAGAGATAAACTCATAAAACATGAAACAATGGTGGAAGCTCATAAAATGAGAATAACCTTGACTCTCGCCTACCGGGACAACGTTGGATTCTTATTTTGATCGAATAAAAGGTTGCTAGAATGGTTTCTATTTTAGATGAACTGACAACTCTATTCAATAAATGATGCTTTGACTCTCGCCTACCGGGACACTGTATCAGTTTGTTGAAAACCTTGGAAATTATTTAGGATTGTATGTTTTAGTATTTTCACTAGTCATTCCTACTTGCTATATGTTTATAATTTCTGAACTGTGTATGAATTTATATTGAACCATGTTATTTTCTGTTATTAAGTTGTAGTTTAATTTTGAATCTTCATTGTTGGTCTAACATGTTTGTTTTTCTAATGAGATAAATCCCTAATGGATTTTCACCATTAGACATACATAATAGTGTAAGATCTCGAAAGATAAATATTGTATATGCAACATCTAGCTGTTCATCAATTGATGACACCTTAGACTAGTATTTTTACAATATGAAACAACAAGATTACATAAATAAGATTACTTTGTCTTTCGCTAATCGAAGCATCGTTGGATTCTTATTTATAAACGAAATTATCCTAATTCCTCTTAGCTTATTCATTTCGAATTAGCTTTAAAAACATATCATTGGATGAATGGTCTATAAATCATTTCATGTCATTCTATTTTCTCTTAAGAAATTAAATGACGCATATGATTATAATCCCGAAATTCTATTCCCAATTGATATAAATCCTCAATCTTAGAAATCTCCTACTTGTATGGGCAAATCTGACTTAGAGTTTGTATTAGTAGTGGTGGTCCAAGAAAGAATTACTCATTATATTTGGTTGAATTTAAGTCTTTGACTTTAATTTTAGAATCCAAACAGAAATTTTCTTATATTTCTAATTCCAGAATACAATACAGTTACACTTTCTCAAGTGTTTAATATCTATCTTCTATTAATGGATTAAAACTGTATGGAATATGAGTTAGGTATTCTGTGACCAGGATCCACTTGAAGTATTCTAAGAACTCTTTGATGTAACTATACCTAAGTCATCAAAAGACACTACCACATTTTTTTTAATCTATGGCATTTGTATCTTGTTCATAGTGGATTTGACAAGATCAATCTCTGCAAAGAGTTAATATGCCTATATCCACTGAAAGTAGTTCATCTCATTCGCAGATGGATGTACATTCAGGGGTGGATATGAGTTTTTCGTTGTATTCTTAAAACGATAACTCTAGATTATACCTTTTAGCAAAGAAATTTGAAATGTTTGAAAAATTTCATTAATTTCTAGCAATGGTTAAAACCATTAAGGTAAGTGGTTAAAGATCTTGCGAACTGATAGGGGTGGAGAAATAGTTAGTAGATATGCAGTTCAAAGATCATTAAATTGATTTTTGAATTATATCCAAACTTACCTCCCCAGAAATTTCGAGTTGCATATTGATGATTAGTTACTAGTCGTTGCCTAAATCCTTCTATGGTAATACAATTTCAGAATGATGTAATGGTTGTATACTTAATGTAAAACATTACTAGATTCATGGATGACCTAATCAAAAATCTTAAGAAAAGCTAGAACTGTTAACCAAGGTTTGTTAGCTTTTCTAAGTGATTAGGGGTGGACCATCCCATTGTCAATAGATAAGAAAGTGTTTGTTCAAACAAATACTACTTTTCTAAGAAAATGACTAAGTCTGAAAAACAAGTAGCAAATAAAGGAGATATTTAATTCTTGATTCCAAAAGTGTTCTATCATCTTATATAACATATGATGATCCCACTGCTTCTGTTGTCTTGTCACAACCGAAGAGATCAATACCATTTAGTTTTCTTAGACATAATTCACGGTGCCTTGTCGTAGTGGGAGAGTTTCTAGGAACTCACCTTCTTATGACTTGGGAGACACTAGTGATTAAAATCCATTGTGAGTTTAAACAAGTAATGGATTGTCAAGATAAGAAACTAAGAAGAAAGCCAATAGAACTATGGTTTAATCCATTCACATGGAATAACCTAAAGTTTTCTATTACAAGGACATAAAAGGAAATTTTAGTTAATAAGTCTATTCTATGAACTTAACAAACTTCCTGTTCCTAGTATTATAGGTTTGAGTTTATCTAAACCTATGGCTTGTGGTATACCTGGTAATTACTTACTCTAATGCAAGCAACTTACTTTAGTAAGATGCTGAAGCATTTTCTTTCTAATGGCAATCTATAGAAGCTTCACAACTTCTTAGGTATAGATTTTATTTATCTAAGGAAAAGTCTTAACCATTCCAGAAAAGATAAAGCCATGAAAGAATTTCTTATATCAACAGTGAGAGGTCTTAGATATGCTTTTGTATGCCTTAGACCAGACACCTGCTGTTGAGTGGGAGTAATGAGTAGGTATCAGATTAATCCATGAGAAGAACATTGGAAGACAATCAAGTAAATCCTAAGATTAAGAAAAGGAACTATATGTTAGTCTATAAGAGTGTGTTTAAAACTCTTAGACTACACCATATCAGATTTCGAAATTTGCCTTTGTGCTAGTAAATCTTTCTGATAAGATGGTGGTTACTCTGGGGGTGGAATAGTGATTTTGGAGAAGTGTAAAAACCTATCTGAAGTCTCTAGGTCTACCAGAGAGGGACTGAATGTTAAGGTTGCAGGAAAGGTACTTATTCAGTCTAAGGAAAGTTCTATACATTTTTGGCATCATTCCAAATTGCCTTAAACTACTAGTGTTAATTTCCTGATTAACCAAAAGTAGTGGCCAAAGGTATAGAATCCAGTATCCCAAGAGAGTAGACATATAGAGAGGAATTTCACATTACCAATGATTTTGTGATTAAAGGAAGAGTAATGGTGGAGAAAAGGTTGTGGTTAATTCAACCTTTCAGATCCTATTACGAGGAGTTTACTACTACTACACTTGATTTGTATATCAAGGTGTTGAGATTATTTGAAACACACTTTTTGTTTTATATTATTGCAAGTGGGAGTTTGTTGGGTTTTATGCCCTAAATAAAACTCATTTCAATATAATCAGATTTACTTATTAATATAGATCAGAAATAACATTTAATGTTGCATGGTTCACATGATTTAATTCATGATTATATGTACATAATGTATAAATTCATCTGAAACCCTTTTCACATACTTGATCCTGTTTATTGTGCCGTCAACACATTGGAAAGTAAACATGACTATGTGAATAAAGTTTCCTAGATTTATCAGACACAGGGTTTTACTGATATGATAATCTACAACAGAGTTTACTTGCATTTGGAGAAGTGCTATGTTCTTTCCAGAGCATTGGTTAAAGTAAAGCTCAGGTTGGATGCATGGAGTATGCATCGGAAGGGACCGATATTGAACTTTGACTTAGATTTAATTAAACTTACCGTAAAATCTATTCAAGTCAATATCGCCTAGTTGATCCTAGATCAAATGATCTTAATCCTGTTATGATTAGGCTCAATATTGAAAGGCTATTCGTGTTCCTTGAATTGTTAGTTAAGCCTACTTTTAGGTCAGGGTGATACGTACTTTTTGGGAACACGGTAGTGCAATTGAGTGGGAGCGCTAGCATAAACATGGAATCTATAGCTTCTATCTGGCGAATAGTAAGCAAAGGATGATCTCCTTCGAGCTTGACCAAACGAAAATAAATGGTGGAGATCTCATTTCACATAAGCTGAAATATCATTTATACGGGGTCAAGTGTTTTAAGGAATAAATACATTGTAGGGTGTAACGGTAATTTAATCCCTTTACAGTGTAGATCATTCATATAGAGGATCATTGATCACATTAGGATTATAACAATGGATAACTAATGATGTGTCTATATGGTGGAACATATAGAGCATTCTATATACTGAGAGTGCAATTCTAAGTTCTATGCGTGGATTCAACGAAGAATTAATAAGTTAGTGAATTTTAGTGCTAAATTCTTAATCTACTTATTGGAAGCTCGGTTATATAGACCCATGGTCCCCCCACTAGTTGAGATAATATTGCTTGTAAGACTCATGTAATTGGTTTTGATTAATCAATTATAATTCACAAATTAGACTATGTCTATTTGTGAAATTTTCACTAAGTAAGGGCGAAATTGTAAAGAAAGAGTTTATAGGGGCATATTTGTTAATTATGATACTTTGTATGGTTCAATTAATAAATATGATAAATGACAATATTATTTTATAATTATTTATAGTTATTAAATAGTTAGAATTGGCATTTAAATGGTTGAATTAGGAAATTGGCATTTTTGAGAAAATCAGATACAAAAGGTGTTAAAATTGCAAAATTGCAAAAAGCAAGGCCCAATCCACTAAGTGTATGGCCGGCCACCTATTGTAGGTATTTTAAGTTGATTTTTTCATTATTTTAATGCCATATAATTCAAATCTAACCCTAGTGGAATGCTATAAATAGATAGTGAAGGCTTCAGGAAAAACAGACTTTTTCCTGACACTTTCTGAATGAGAAAAACTTGAGCCTCCTATCTCTCTTCTCTAGCTGCCACTCTCACTCTCTCTTCTTCCTTGATAATTTCGACCTACCTTAGTGATTAGAGTAGTGCCCACACACATCAAGCAATACCTCAATCATAGTGAGGAAGATCGTGAAGAAAGATCATCAGCAAAGGAGTTTCAGCATCAAAGATTCAGAGAAAGAGATCCAGGTTCAGATATTGATAATGCTCTGCTACAGAAAGGAATCAAGGGCTAGATATCTGAACGGAAGGAGTCATTATGTTCCGCTGCACCCAATGTAAGGTTTCTTAAACTTTATATGTGTTTAATTTATCGTTTTAGAAAGTTCTTATTTAGGATGTTAATAAACATACTTGTGAGTAGATCTAAGATCCTGGTAAAATAATGTCCAACATTTTCATCTATTATTTTCATATGATATCCATTACGACGTATATCTTTAAAATTTAATATATTCATTTTTGATTTGGTGAATAATAAGACATCTTCTATAATAATTTTTATTCATTTATGCATCAATATAATGGCTCTTCCAGAGTCTTCAATTAAACTTGCAGTACCTGATATTGTAATAACATTTACCTCTATTCTTGATAATTTTAAAAAATATTTATCGCTTTTAAGTATTGTTTGAATAGTTGCGCTATCCGCCAAACATATATCCTCACCATTATTCTTTGAATCATGTATAAGATAATAAATGTCCATTATTTAGTTAGAAATTCATGCTGAAAACGTGTTACAGAATAATATAATTTAAAGAAAAAAATAGAGAAGAGATATAATTTTTTTGAGCCTCTTATTCCAATAGGCTGATTTCATATTTATATACATAATGTTACGTGCAATGCACGTATAATTAGTTTTTTTTTTTAATTAAATTCAATTACGTGATGTTAAGTGCAATACATGTATGTTTATTTTTTTAACATTAGGTAATGTATTTTTTTTAAAAAAAATTGAAATAGAGTTTAAGATTTTGATCTTTAAAAAATAAAATTTAGCTATGATACATTGGTGTGTCATTTGAATGTGATTATATATACGTATTTTTTAAATTTTTAATTTTTTTAATTAGGTAACGTATCTAATAATGCATAAATTTAAAAATATGATTAAAAAATATCTATAATATTTTAACTATTTTAAATTAAAATTAATCTTTTTTATATAAAATATATATAATTTTTATTTTTAAATATATAATAATATTATAAAATTAAAAAAGAATATTTTGTTAAGCAATAAGATATTCTGTTAAAGTTAACGTAGAAACAAAAAACATCATTAAACCAAGAATTTCGTTACATAGCCACATTTTATATATACTAGGTTGATGTTACGTGCAATGTGCGTATAATTAGTTTTTTTTTTAATTAAGTTCAATTAGGTGATGTTAAGTGCAATACATGTATGTTTATTTTTTTTTTAATTAGGTAATGCATTTTTTTTAAAAATTTTTAAATGGGGTGTGTCATTTGGATATGATTATATATACATATTTTGTAAATTTTTAAAATTTTCTTAATTTGGTAACGTATCTGATAATGCATATATTGTAATTTATTATATTCTTATCAAAACTCACATAATCAAATTTGAGTGTGTCTATATATAGGCTGGATTCGTAAATTTGATAACAAGGTTTTTTATTTCCAAACTTTACGAAAAATATAGTGTGTGAATCAGTTTACCATAATTAAAATAGAAAGCAATCAATACCTTATTACAACCATTTCAATTTAAAATATAAAATAAATAATAATAAAGTTAAAAATATTTGTAATAGTTTAAATTTAAATTTCTTTATATAAAATATTTACATAATTTTTTTTTATTTTAATTCAAAGTTAAACCAATAAATTGAAAAATATGATTAAAAGTATCTATAATATTTTAAGTATTTTAAATTTAAATTTAAATTTTTTATATAAATATCTACATAATTTTTATTTTTAAATATATATAATAATTGTTGGGATTTTATGCCCTAAATAAAACTCATTTCAATCTAATTTGATTTGTTATCAATATAAGATTAAAGTCATTTATGTTTACATGTAGTTTTCATGTTTATGGTTTAATATATACAAAATCTGTTAGATCCAGAACATATAGTTATTCACAATTACAGTAATGTCAACACGGTGGAATGTGATTGTGATTATATGCTTCAAAAGATAATGTCCCTGATTTATCAGTGCACTGGATTTACACTGATGTGATAATCAGCGATAAAGTATACCTACACCTTGGATAAGTGTTATGTTCTTTCCATAACATTGGCAAAGTATGCTAGTTTTGGATGTATGGAGTATACATTGGACTGGGACCGATATTGATCTTAGTAAATATATTATAATCTTACCGTTGTATCTTTTTAAGTCAATATCACTAGTTGATCTTAGATCAAAAGATCTTAATCCTGACATGCTTAGGTTCAATCTCAAGAGTGCTATTCATGTTCTTTGATTTGTTAGTTAAGCCTACTTTTTGGTTAGGGTGATACGTACATTTTGGGAACATGATAGTATAATTGAGTGGGAGCACTAAATATAGATATGGAATCTATAGCTTCTATCGGGATATAGAAGTGAAACGATGATTTCCTTCTAGCTTGGCTTAATAGAGATAAATGGAAGAGCTCTTGTTTCAGTTATTATATTAGCTCACTGAAATATATTTATAGAAAGCTAAGTGTTTTAAGGATAAAATACATTGAGGGGTGAAACGGTAAATTTATCCATACTGGTATAAATCATCTATAGAGGATCTTTGATTATTGAGATTAGAACGATGGATTAAATATTTATAGCGTATCTATATCGTGGAACGTATAGAGCGTTCAATATGACTGAGAGTGCAATTCCAAGTTCTATGGTGGATGCAATAAGGAATTAATAAGTCAGGGAATTTACTTGGTAAATTTTAGTTCTGCTTATTGGAAGCTCGGTTGTATAGGCCCATGGTCCTCATACTAGTTGAGACCATACTGCTTGTAAGACTCAGTTAATTGATTTTAATTAATCAATTATAATTCTAAAATTAGACTATGTCTAGTTTATGAATTTTCACTAAACAAGGGCTTAATTGTGAAGAAAAGAGATTCTAGGGCTTATTTATTAATTAAGAGACTTTATTAAGTCTAATTAATAAATATATTAAATGGCAATTTTATTTAATAATTAATTTTAATTATTACATAAATAGTTTTGGCATTTAAATGGTTAAATTAGAAAAATGGTGTTTTTTAGAAAATAAGGAAAAATTGTTGAAAAATGGCAAAATTCACAAGTGGGGCCCACATCCTATGGCCGACCACTTTGAGAGGGAATTTCCATTTAATTTTTTTTAATATTTTAATGTCTAATAATTCTAACCTAAATCTAGGTGGTTGCCTATAAATAGATAGTGATGACTCACACTAAAAGATGATGCAATTCAAGCTTCAGTCAAATTTTCCTGAGCCATCACTCCTCCTATTTTCGAACCACTCCTCTCTTTTTCTCTCTTTATATTTTTATACCCTTTAGGGATAGAGTGTAATATCCCAACAAGCCTAATAGTTAATAATTAGGGTTTATAATTATATTACGGGTTAATCAGGTAATAAGTGGGATTATGATCCTCCTAATTTAGTTGAACATAAATTTTAAATTTGCTGTAAGTGGATAAATAAGCATAATTTATAAATTATGGAGATTTATATGACATATGTGCATGTAATATGAGTTACTGGTGTAATAAAAATATTTTCAGTTTTGGCGACTTTGGAGACTCGATCTAGGGCCAAAAATGTTATAACTGGCTTAATTGATAGAATTAATGGGAATATTATGATAAGTTAATAATGTAAGTATTATGATAATTAAGAGAATATGAGATTTTAGGTAGCGTCATAGAAGTAGAAGTTTCTTAGTAGCTAAGAAATGGTAAGATAATTATTAATAATAAAGTTTTTATTAATATTATTACTATATTATTGTATTATATTATATTAGTATTATTATTATTATAATATTCTTTTAAAATGATCGTGAAGTATATATATATTATATATAAGTTATAACTTATATTATATAAGTCTGAAGCAGAAAAAGAACGAATGAAACCCTCGTTCATTTTCTTTCGATAAAATATTCTCCTCCTATATCTATTTTTTTTATTTTCAATCCGAAACCTAGCGATCTAAGATCTGTTAGTAGCAGAATAGCGAATTCTCAGAGCAAGGAAGCTTAAGGTAAGGTTTAATATCGTTTTAAGTTTAATAACAACTGGTTTTGTATAGGAGTTTTGTGAATTAGAATAGTTATGAAGGTTCTGACCTTATAGGATTGTTCTCGGGTAGTCATGGGACTAGTTTCGATGTTTTCTTGCTGAAATTGAGGTGATTTTGGGTTAGAAATCGAGTTTGGAACTTTTTAAAGCTTAGTTCGAGCGTCATTGGCGTTTTCTATTTAAGGGGCCGATTTTATTTTTCAGTTACGTAAGAATGGTAGTATTTAAGGTATATATAGGCCCTGTGATGTTTGGAGTGATTTGGATAAGTTTTGGTAGTGTTTCAGTGAGTGCGAAAATTGAGATTTTCGTATTTCATAGTTTTTAGAAATTCATAGGAGATTAGAAATCGTATTTTTATCATAACTTTTCATTCGGGTGTCCGTTTTGGACGTTCTATATACCAT
Organism: Cannabis sativa; assembly: GCF_029168945.1. Taxonomy (NCBI): domain Eukaryota; kingdom Viridiplantae; phylum Streptophyta; class Magnoliopsida; order Rosales; family Cannabaceae; genus Cannabis; species Cannabis sativa. The sequence continues at coordinate 28,892,577 of NC_083602.1, read as the reverse complement.
TTCGAAGCTTACGACGAGCTCTACGATATGGTGTATGTTCTAGAGCCAAAATATAAGTTTTATTTTAGTGTATCTATACCACGCAGTTTAGTAGAAAATCCTAGATTGTCTTACGTGAGTGTTAAGTGGTGTTTTGGGATAAACACT